>NC_068360.1:99871652-100001504 GCF_020536995.1 Dreissena polymorpha | reverse complement strand
TTTACGCCTGACACAATTATCAGAGGGACGAATGCCGACGAAAGGAGGGCGAGGGCAAATCTAAATAGCCGCCATCAGAAAATAGAGGCAGAACGTGGCTGAAACAAATAAAACAATTTATTCAAAACATACTTTATTCACTTTGAGGAGTTTATCCGTCTAATTGTCTTCCTTGTCTGCATTTTGTTCGCACTATGTTCCTCTTTAGTAGTCACATTCGGGTGTCTAAACGAAATTACAAGTTTATTGTTTATCTGGTTTATCATCCAAAGCCATCATGACTCTCTTTTTATTTATAATAATGAAGACGCTGTTTAGTGCTTTTATTTCAGATTCTCTTTTAGTATACCGTAATAACCAGTGGATAGTTATTCGCAGTTTACGTGACGACTTACTTTGGAATGGTAACACATAGCACCAAATTCAAAACAAACATACTCAGATTTATTATTTGTAGCAAACGACTCCGATTTTAAGGGTCATTATCTCATGTTTATAAACTTGCATCTGACTTTGTTGTATTTTTGAGAACAAATCTGCATATAAATGCCAATCGATAGTTTTATTACCCATCTATTGTTTTAAACAATTATGTGCTATTGTCATCACCTGAGCTTCAGTGTCGGAGTCAGGTTAAGTTTTGTGTTTAGGTTAAGTTTTTGTGTTAAGGTCCACTTTTCTCATAAAGTATCAAAGCTATTGCATTCAAACTTGGCACACTTACTTACTATCATGAGGGGCCTGGGCAGGGCCCTTTTTATTATTAGAAATTAAATATGTTGTTAAGTTTTGTGTTAAGGTCCATTTAATTTTTTTTTTTTTTTTTTTTTTTTTTTTTTTTTATATATTCAATATCATACATACAATGTAACACATATATATCATACAACATAGTGATTGTACAAGCAATAAAGTTCAAACATGTTTACAAGATATGCTAATATATATATTTTTTTAGAGAGAAAAGAAAAGAACAACAGAGGAATAGTTATGAAAATGATGAGTTGTATAAAGTCGTAGAAAGCATGCTCATTTGTCCATTTAATTCCTAAAGTATCAAAGCTATTGCTTTCATATTTGCAACACTTACTAACTATCATTAGGCGACTGAACAGGCAAATTTATGTAACTCTGACTGGCATTTCGACAGAATTATGGCTCCTTTTATACTAAGAAATTGAACCTTTGTTACGGTTTGTGATTAGGTCCTCTTTATTCCTTAAGTATCAATGATATTGCTTTCGTACTTGCAACACTTACTAACTATCATAAGGGGACTGTGCAGGCAAAGTAATGTAACTTTGACTGGCATTTTCACAGAAATATGGCCCCTTTTATACTTAGAAAATCGAAAAATGTTGGTAAGTTTGTGTTAAGGTCCATTTTTCTAAAGTTTCAATGCTGTTGCATTCAAACTTGCTACACTTACATACTATCATTAGGGACTAGGCAGGCAAAGTTATATAACTCTGGCTGGCATTTTCATGGAATCAATACTTTCTTACTATTATGAGGGAACTGTACCTTGAAATTTGAATTTGACCTTGACTAAATATTTCTAAGGTTAGTAACACTAACAAGGTTTGCTATGTTTGTTTCACAGGGCAGCATAGTCAGTATCATAGCGACATGGTTTTCTCTGGGCGTATTCATGGCCCACAGCTTCGCAGAAGATAGGTGGGTTACACGTAGAGTCTGGTGTGACTTCCTTCTTTATCTGATTTTCTCATAAAGTATCAATGCTGTTTCATTCAAACTTGCTACACTTACATTCTGTCATGAGGGGCCTGGGCAGGGCCCTTTTTATATTAGAAATTAAAAATGTGTTAAGTTTTGTGTTTAGGTCCATTTTATTCCTTAAGAATCATAGCTATTGCTTTCATACTTGCAACGCTAACTAACAATCATTAGGCGAGTGAACAGGCAAAGTTATGTAACTCTGACTGGCATTTCGACAGAATTATGGCCCCTTTTATACTTAGAAAATTGAAACATTTGTTACGGTTTGTGTTTAGGTCCACTTTATTCCTTTAGTATAAAGATATTGCTTTCGTACTTGCAACACTTACTAACTATCATTAGGGGACTGTGCAGGCAAAGTAATGTAACTTTGACTGGCATTTTCACAGAAATATGGCCCCTTTTATACTTAGAAAATCGAATATGTTGGTAAGTTTTGTGTTAAGGTCCATTTTTCTAAAGTTTCAATGCTGTTGCATTCAAACTTGCTACACTTACATACTATCATTAGGGCACTAGGCAGGCACAGTTATATAACTCTGGCTGGCATTTTCATGGAATCAATACTTTTTTACTATTATGAGGGAACTGTACCTTGAAAGTTGAATTTGACCTTGGACTAAATATTTCTAAGGTTAGTAACACTAACAAGGTTTGCTATGTTTGTTTCACAGGGCAGAATAGTCAGTATCATAGCGACATGGTTTTCTGGGCGTATTCATGGCCCACAGCTTCGCAGAAGACAGGTTTGTTACCACGTAGAGTCTGGTGTGACTTCCTTCTTTAGGCTGATTTTCTGGTGAAATACATGCCAATGGCCTGTATGGCTCTGTGTTCGGTGCTTGAACTTTTGTTCAAACTCTTGCCTCCTGGGGAAAAAACTGTTGGCAACTGTTAATAACTATTTTATCAGTAAAAAATAAAATGTAAAGATGTTTAAATAAAAAAGACTGGTGAGTTTTTTTGGCATCTTGTAATTTGATGCAAGTACACTTTTTGCATATGTCTAACATGCCGTGGACTTGAGATGCTTCTAAAAATATTGTTTTTATGCTAAACTTGTATATAAGGTCCTTATGTGTTGGCCTTTAATCAATTCTTAACATCTTATTAGCTTCTAAAAATTTAAATAAATATTGCTGATGATAGAGTTTATAACATTGTCTAAAAAACAATATAAATGAGCTAGTCTCTGTAAAAAAAAATTGTCCCAAATAAGCATATGCAGTCCATACCAGCAAATCAAGGACAACACTTTCGGCTTTTATTGGTATTGCTTGAAGAGTATCTCCTCTGAGCAAAAATCCAGTTACGGCGGAAAGTGTCATCCCTGATCAGATTGTGCGGACTGCACATGCTTTTTTGGGAAACCAATTTACGCACATGCCTTTCGCCTTATTTTCCAGAGCTCAAGTGTTTCATAATTATTTTATTAGCTCATCTATTTTTTGAAAAAAAAGCTCTTGTTATCACCTGTGCGTCGGCATCGGCGTCGGTGTTCAGTTAATTTTGTGTTTTGATACACTTTTTCATAAGTATCAAAGCTATTGCATTCAAACTCTATACACTTACTTACTATCATGAAGGGACTGGGCAGGCAGAATTTGATAACTTTTGCTGGCATTTTGACACAATTATGTGCTCTTTTTATACTTAAACAATTAAAAATTTGGTTAAATTTTGTGTTTAGGTCCACTCATTCCTAAAGTATCAAAGCTATTGCTTTTATACTTGGCAACTCTTACTAACTATCATAAGGGGACTTTGCAGGCAAAGTTATGTTACTCTGACTGGCATTTGAACAGAATTATTATTATTATAAATCAATAATTAATAATTGACATGACGCCTTATCTATGATCGCTCCGCCCACTAGAATTGATCCACCAATCAGCGATCGATTAATCGGGCGCACTCGTTAGCAACGACCTGTCCGCCATTTTTCTAGACAAGCTACATAAAAAAAATTATTTAGGTTCACTTTGATTCCGAGTTTCTTTTGTTCTCCTCTTAAAAAACGATTAAAAATGGTTAAACGGTGTCAATGGGGATTATGTACTCGGACAATCGATATTCTGACAGATTAGTTGGTGACATTGAATTTATTTCGTTTCCAAAGCCGAACAAAGATCTTGAGAAGTGTAAGAGATGGATAAAGGCATGCGCGAGTGGAAGCTTCAAGAATTACCGAGATCCCCTTTATAGAACATTAATTTATTTCACAAACTTGAAATGTCATATAAGCAATAACTAAGCATTATTTAGTATTTATTATGTCACGTGCGCATGTAAAATAATTGAGAATTTTGGTACCCACTTCGTGTAACTTTACGAAATCCCGTTAAAAATCGCGTTCTGTGTGTGTCAGAAACAAGTGAAAACCATTTTGTTATTATTTTAATAAAGACGTATCGATAAATGCTATTGTAAAGAGTTATTATTACTGATATTAGTTAACCAATAAATGTGGTAACTTCGGGGAAGTCGGTACCCTGCGGGAGCGTCTGATATTGGTAGCCTTATTAATTTATAATAGCCTGACCGTATTCCATTTCGTACAACGCTAATTTATATCAGACAATGTCCAAACGTACTGTGTTGATAAATGCCCTATAAGCAATGTTTAATATGATTAATATCACTTTTATACGCAATAACATTTTGGATTGAGGAACCCACCCGGCGTCAGAAAGCGCGTAAAATTTCACCGAATTCCCAGTTATAAAGCGCTATTTCGTGTCAAATACACGGGTAGGGGGGAATATTTCGGTAATAATTTTGTAAATAACACGGGTAAATACCGGTGAAGTGTTAATTTATTGCAAATACCACCATTACACGTAATAACGGATTCGATTTCGGTAAGCGCGCAAGCGTTTAAAAAGCGTGTTTAATGTACCGATTTACCCGTTATTAATAACTGATGTTCTCTTTAATCGTATATTTTTTGCATTTGCAGAATAACTTAATGGCATCAACCCCCCTTACAAGTGTAATATGGTGTTAAACAAGTCCATAAAATCATCCGGAATATCGCGTAAATCTATATGCAGTCTTTAGGCAAAGAAGCCATTTTTGTGTTAGCTTGTCTAGGTTTTCTTCCCGCTGAGCCACGTGATTAAGTGGGCGGAGCGATCACTGATAAGGCGTCATGTCAATTAATAATAATAATAATAATAACAATTTTAACAGAATTATGGTCCCTTTATTCTTAGAAAATTGAAAAATTAGTAAAGGTTTGTGTATTGGTCCATTTTACTCCTAAAGTATCATAGCTTTTGCTTTCAGACTTCAAAACTAACTATTATAAGGGGACTGTAGAGGACAGTTGCATAACTCTTTTTTTACTTAGTAACTTTAAATATTTAGTTATATTTTGTGTTTAGATCCTCTTTACTTCTAAAGTATTATTAAGTATTGCTAAAATTGCCATAACTTCTTTATTGATGATCAGATTGTATTCATACTTTGACAAATCAACACTTACCTGACAAACCACAATAGACTCCACCAAAATGATCCCCCAAGCCCCACCCCAGAATATCTCTCCCCCTCAAAAAAAATGTTTTTTTCCAATTTTTCTTATTTTCGAAAGATCATCTAATAAATGACTACACCCTCACACTATACCCCCTCTCAACCCCCAACCCCGCCCCGCAATTTTTTTTTTGAAACATGGGTAAACCAACACAAATGTTTATTTATATTATTTTATTTTTGAAAGACCGTCCATTAATCTCACCCAAAAATCGCCCCCCCCCAAAAAAAAACAAACAAACTGTTTTCAATTTTTTTCTTATTTTGAAAGATTATGTAATAAATGACCATGTCAATGATTGAAGTACTGAGATAGGTCCCTTCACCTTTAAAAAGAAAAATAGATTAGCGGTCTGCCCCGCTAGGCGATGCTCTTGTTTAAATCTAGTACTATCTACATATCTACTTACAAAGCAATACAAAAAATAAAACAACAACAAAAGAGCATAACTGCAGTGATAAGTATATCTCGCAAATTGACATGAGCTTGACACATATGCTTTGTTTATCTAAATACCAATTTTAGAGACATACTTAGTTTTATAACATTGAAGAACAATGCGAAACTGAGTATTCTTAGATGCAGCCCGCGCATTCTGTCATATAGTATTGTTTGTAGTCTATACATTAAGTGTATTTAAGGCAATGTGTCGGTTCAATGTTGATTTATTTTTATTAGCTCACCTGAGCACAATGTGCTCATGGTGAGCTTTTGTGATCGCCGTTTTCCGTCGTCCGTTGTGCGGCGTCACTATTTTCCTTGTTAACACTCTAGATGCCACATGTATTGTCCAATCTTAATGAAATTTTGTCAGAAGATTGGTCTATTTGATATCTTGGATGAGTTTGAAAATGATAACGTTTGCTTGAAAAAACATGGCTGCCAAGGTGCGGGGCATTTTTACATATATGGCTATGTATGACTATAGTAAAACCTTGTTAACCCTCTTAAGGCCACATTTATCGTCGGAACTTCTTGAAACTTGGTCAGTAGATTCAACCCAATTATATCTTGGAAGAGTACGAAAATGATGCCAGTTTTTTATAACAATATGGTCGCCAGGGAGCGGGGCATTTTTTCTTATATGACAATAGTAAAACCTTGTTAACACTTTAGAGGCCACATTTATTTTCCGATCATAATGGAACTTCGTCAGAAAATAAGTCCCATTGATTTCTTGGAAAGGTTCGAAGATGGTTCCGGTTGTTTTAAAACATGGCCACAAGTGGGGCGGAGCATTTTTCCTGATATGGCTATATATTGCTTTAAGAAAAACCTTGTAAACACTCTAGAGGCCACATTTATTTCCCTCTATTAATGAAACTGGGTAAGAAGATTTGTCTCAATGATATCTTGGATTAGTTTGAAAATGGTTCCCGTTGGTTGAAAAACATGGCCGCCAAGGGGGCGGGGCATTTTCCTTATATAGCTATACTTAAATCTTGTTAACACTGTAAAGGCCACATTTATTGTCCAATCTTCATGAAATTTGGTAAGAAGATTGGTCTAAATGATATCTTGGATGATTTCGAAAATGGTTACGTTTGCTTGGAAAACATGGCTGCCAAGGGGCCGGGATGTTTTCCTTAAATCTATATATGGCTATAGTAAAACCTTGTTAACCCTCTAGACACCACATTTATTGTCGGATCTTCTTGAAACTTGGTTCGAAGAATAATCTCAATAATATCTTGGACGAGTACCAAAATGATGACAGTTAGTTAAAAAATACATCCGCTAGTAGGCGGGGCATTAATCCTTATATGGCTTTAGTAAAACCTTGTTAACACATAAGAGGCAACAATTTAATTTCCGATCATCATGAACATAGGTCAGAAGATTTTTTCCAATAATATCTTGGACAAGTACGAAAATGATTCCGGTTGGTTGAAAGACATGGCCACCAAGGAGGCAGGGCATTTTTATCTCACCTGAGCATAATGTGCTCATGGTGAGCTTTTGCGATCGCCTTTGTTTCGCCTTGGCCACCGGGAAGCGGCGTCAATAGATGACTTTTTAACACACTAGAGCCTATATTTATTGTTCAATCTTCATGAAATATGTTCAGATGATTGGTCTTTATGATATATTGGATGATTTCGAAAATGGTTACGTTTGCTTGAAAAATACGGATGCCAAGGTGTGGTGCATTTATCCGCATATGGCTATTTATGGCTAAGTAAAACATTGGTAACACTCTAGAGGCCATATTTATTGTCCAATCTATAAGAAACTTGGTCACAAGATTCATCCCAATAATATCTTGGAAGAGTCTGAAAATAATGCCAGTTGGTTGAAAAACATGGCCGCCAGGGAGCGGGGCATTTTTCTTTATATGGCTATAGTCAAACCTTGTCTACACTCTAGAGGCCACATTTACTTTCCAATCATCATAAAACTTGGTCTGAAGATTTTTCCCAATGATATCTTGGACCAGTTTAAAATGGTTCCGGTTGCTTTGAAAACATGGCCACCAGGAGCGGGGAACTTTTTCTTTTATGGCCATTTATTGTTTTTATTAGTAAATATTGTTAACACTCTAGAGGCCACATTTAGTGTCTAATCTTCATGAAACTTAATCAGAAGTTTTGTCCCAGTGATATCTTGGA
Source organism: Dreissena polymorpha (assembly GCF_020536995.1). Classification (NCBI taxonomy): domain Eukaryota; kingdom Metazoa; phylum Mollusca; class Bivalvia; order Myida; family Dreissenidae; genus Dreissena; species Dreissena polymorpha. The sequence goes on along the minus strand of NC_068360.1, from coordinate 99,993,617 downwards.
ATAGTTTGAAAATGGTTCCGGTTGGTTGAAAACATGGCCACTAAGGGGGCGGGGCATTTTTCCTTATATATCTATAGTAAAACCTTGTTAACACTTTAGAGGCCACATTTATAGTCCGATCATTATGAAACTTGGTCAGAAGATTTGTCCCAATAATACCTTGGACATGTTTGAAAATGGTTCCGGTTGCATGAAAAACATGGCCACCAGGGATCGGGGCATTTATTCCTTATATGGCTACGTATGGCTTTTGTAAACACTCTGAGGTCGCATTTATCGTTCGATCTTTATAAATCTTTGTCAGAAGATTCATCCTAATTATATCTTGGACAAGTTTGAAAATGGTTTGGGTTGGTTGAAAAACATGGCCACCAGGGAGCGGGCATGTTTCCAATTTTAATGTAATAGTATTTATTTCGCAGAAAATAAATTAAGGGAAAAAAAAAGGTTTCATAGCTTGAATTGTTTAAATTCCAATCATGAATGCACACTTAATTACTCCAACTGACCCTTATCAGCTGCCTGATCATAAATCAATACACATCTCTGAAGGAACCTTGTTGTTTATTTTTAGATCAGATACTTGATACCTTGTTCTTCTATTTCTTTGATGTGAAGCACCATATATAAGAAAGGATATAATTTTTGAGGCACACAGTTTATTGATGACGTCTGAATTTTGTATGTGTGATTATCACAGATTTCTGTTTTAAAACGGATTTATTGATAATTGAAAGGTGAGTCTGAAAATAGTTCTTGTTTGTTTAAAAACAAGGCTCTCAAGGGGGGTGTTTATAGTGAAGCATTGTGAATACTTTTAGTAACATTTTTAGTTCAATATGAATGACACTTGCTGAGTAAAAATGTTGTTATAATATCCTGATTTAGTTTACTCAATTAGTTTTAATAATATCATCTTCAAACATGGTGACAATCTTTATGAGCATAATATGTTTTGCTCATGGTGAACATTTGTGATTACCTTTTGCCATTTGTATGTCTTCCGTTGTGCGTGGGTTAGGGTAAGGGTTGTGCGTCATGAATATTTGCCCTTTTAACACTGTAGAGGCCATATTTATTGTCGGATCTTTAAGCAATTTTGTCAGAAGATTTGTCCCAATGATATCTTGGACGAGTTCAGAAATGATTCAGATCTGTTGAAAAACATGGCCGCCAGGGGGGGGGGGCCTTTTTTGTTCATTATTCATGAAACTTGGTAAGAACATTTATTCCATTGATATCTTGGGTTGCAAACAACAGGACATTTCGTTTTATCGCAGGTGAGCGACTCTGGGCCTTTCAGACCCAATTGTATATTTTACAGGCCCTATTATTTATCACAAATTTAGTGGAACATTTAAATCTAGTTATTATCCTCTCCTCTTTCTCCATTAAATTATGTTAAATTTGTAAACACCATATTATGCCTTATTACGACAACATGTGTTGCAATAAATGTGATTAAATTATTACATATGAGCGATTCTTCCACTTCCATGTTTATTAAATGGAGCCTATGTTTAAAGTTGAACATGTAATTTGCACTAGTACACTTACCAATGTAGTAAACATAATTTGAAGATCATTCTTTTTAGGCTTTAGACAACATGCTCTGGAATATCATCTTTGTTAGCTATGATGACCACCAGGATGGAAGGAGATATTATCGAGGTACGCCGCGTTTGGCTAGGCTAATAGATGACGTTGGAAGAGATGAACCTATTACAAGCGTACGGTTATTTAGAGAAATAGAAGATCCTGCTGTTAGAGAAATATTTGATCCTGATCATTGTTTTATCGTATTTGAAACAATTACATTATTCTATTCTATCGAAAAGAAATTAATGAGAATTAATAATATAGAACAACCACCAACGATAATAATGCAACGGAGTGCCAACCAACGCGACGTTACACATTATTGTAACCAACAAATGCGACCTAACGAACCATTCGTACTGCGTATGCTAAACACCGATAATCTAAGCGTTCATGCTCTAATCGAGTTGCTATATACAAAACGTGCATGGGGCACGAGGAACCAAGGTTTTGCATCTTATCTATTCCTACTTGTATCCCTACTGCCAATTTTGCCAATTGATGGTCTTCCTGATGATTTTGTTGATAATGATGATGTCGGTTAAAAACATAATTTACAATTCAATTGTTAAGCTGTGGAAGTGGTGTTTATGACATTTCAAAATGTGCTTAGATTTCGGAATTTTCTTATAACATGTTTGCGTATGTGCTATGCTTAATAGTGTTCGATTATACCAGTTGTATATAATTGTTCTCTTTTCCGTTAAAGAGCAATAAATTGTATGTACACGATAATGTCGATATTTTAGTTAATTTATTGTTCTTGTTATGCGTATGGGTGAAGATGCATTTTGGCTTACCTATCAAAGCTGTAAGTGAAAGCCCTGGTTATATAGATATCGAAAAATAACTATGTGCTCTATTATTTGTGCAAACGCGTGTTCCTAACAGTTTGAAATGTTTACCTTTAAAAAAAAGCGTAACAGACATTGTTTGATGTTCTTTCTTCTCAAATAAAATAAACATACGGTTGCATTTACTGAATAATGCATGTCAGTCAGTGGCACTGCATTCGTCCACAATAAGATTGTTCGCTACATTTAAGTAGTAAATCATTGACTTCCACTCAGCGCTGTGTTTCGGGACTCTATGGGGGAAAGGAATGAATATATTTCTATAGAAAACCGTATATTTCTCTTACAAAATGCATTATGTTTAATAAGCCAACCACCTGGGAAGAAAACACAAACTAAAAAGTCAGACTGTATACAGGTAGGCAATAACGCAGTGATATTTATTAACATAAATTGTCCTTATAATACGGTCAATGTATACTATTTCTTGTTTAGAATTACTTGTTATATAATAAATTTAATTTCTATTATACTTTGAGGAACCCGAATTTTGTACAACGTATACCATTAACGTGGTTGTTTGTAGTACCGATGTTTCCTACAACCTGAAAAATAACCTCTCTTTCATAATTTTAAGTATATATATATATATATATATATATATATATATATATATATATATATATATATATATATATATATATATATATGGTTGAGAAATATAATGAAACACCAACGAATATACTTTCAAAAACACTGGATCCCATGAGGATACAAGAACAATAAGAAATAAGTATATATATGAGAAAGAAATTGTTCAAACAGTGTAAAACATGAGTATCTTATACCCTAGCGCTTTCGACTATACGCCTTCAGGGGTGTATACAGATAAGTATCATATCTGAATACACCCCTTAAGAAGACGTAGTCGAAAGCGCTAGGGTATAAGATACTCATGTTTTACACTGTTTGAACAATTTCTTTCTCATATATATATATATATATATATATATATATATATATATATATATATATATATATATATATATATATATATATATATATATATATATATATATATAAACCGCAAGTTTCTCTTCCAAAACACTCTTCATCTGCAAGTCATGTAGGTAGACTCACATACCAACAATAAGCGAAATCAGGGAAATACTTGAGAGCATTTCGTGAACACCCTCCGAAAAATGGTTATTTTAGAGACAATTTATAAGTCCAAGGCCCATAACTTCGCAAATAAGACAGGTGTTAAAGAAACACAATTTCCCATACTGCCCTTTGAGACGCAAAGCAGCCATTGTAGAGAAATTAGGTAGGTCCAAGGCCCATGATTTCACAAAACAAATCTATATCAACGAAACTCACACATTAACTGTAAGTCATGTAGGTGGACTAACATAACAAAATTAAGCTCTTTATTTAAAAGCGTTCCAAAAAATCAGACGGTAAATGTTTATTTTAGAGAAAGTGTTAGTCCAAGCCCATAACTTCGACACAAATCAATGGAATAAGACTCACACTTCATTGGTAAGTCATGTAGGTGGACTCACCAAAAAACAGCTCAATATCTGAAAGTGTTGCATAAAAACATCCTGAAAACGGAATGCCATTCAGACGGACGGACAGTCCTACTGCTATATGCCATCCTAGTGGGGGCATAATAACATACTATTGAAAATGCAAAGTACTTCAGCACTTCGGTAAGAGGTCATCTTTCAGGCAGAAAACCAGGGTTAAATCCCCCTTAGTTTTAAAAATCAATCAATACATGTTCACTAATAAAACCATTTAGATAATAATATTGGTATGTTTAGTAAGCTAAAGGAATAGGATTTGGCATTCACTGCAAAGAATGATTAATATCAAATTATATACCGAACAAGATATTATGTGTATAAGTACACTTCATTTGTTAAGTATTGTCTTCTTAAGTTTGCAAACAAGCGTGTTGACCAATACCATCCCGATCTGTTATAAAGACGTTTTAAATATATCAAAGTACTGACAGTACTGGTGTGACGATGCTTTTGAAGAGGATGGATATAAAAGCATCAATTTAAGTTTATCTACATTACCACAATTGTGTATGCTGGTACGAAAAAAAATGTGGGTATAAAAAGTTTGGGTACGAAAAAAATATGCGAAAAAAAAATTGGGTACGAAAAATAATTTGGATACGAACCCAAATTTGGGTACAAAAACAATGGGTACGAAACAAACTTTGTGTACGAGAAAATTGTTGGTACGAAAAATATTTGGGTGTGATGAAAAAAATGTGGGTACGAAAAAAAATTGGGTACGAAAGAAATTGGGTGGAACAAATTTTGGGTACGGAACAAAAATTGGGGGTACGGGGAAGTAGTACCTGTGGGGAACTTGACCCACAATCGCACATTTTCGGCTCTTTCCGTCAAACATCGGATAAGTACCTCGAAGGCAATAGTATGAATACACATTTCGGAAGCGGTAATGCGGTCCTACCTACGCCCGTCTAAATTTAAGCGAAATATGTTAACAAAGCGGTAGCCTGTCAGGAATGTTTGAATTAACGAAGAAAATCGGGTATTGATGTAAGTTTTTTGAAGAAGTGTGCAGAAAATATATTAAATAAGCAATGGAGATTTTTTTCCCAGCCACATAATAGTTAATAGTTTGATATCACAAAATGAAAGTGAAATTAGAACTGTCAAAACTGACAACCTTTCAACGTGTTGTTTTGCTGGCACGAGAGGGCGATAACACTTACTGTGTTCACATTTTTACCATAGGCTTTGTCAATGACCTTTATAGTATGGGTGGCTTTGTTATTATTTATTGCAATCATGTAACTGCATGATTGTGTATTTGTTTACAATACACAAGGCATAAATAATGATATAAATATACTGATTGAGCTTATAATAATTTGAGAAATATAGCCAGGTCAATTAAGGACTTAAAATACAATTTTTTTCCTCATTTCATCAAGACCCGACCATGCATGTCCTAGATTTCAAAATCAATGCCCTGGTCTGACACATTGGTAACATTAACGTTAAACTGTTACCCTGTGGCTTCTGAAATTAGTTTTTAATGAACTATGTATTTTCCTTGTTTTAAACAGTCGTAGATCAGTTGTGGCTTCTCGTTAATGACCAATTTTTGCTTACTTGTCACACCCTTAAAACGTTCTACACTTCTATAATAGCAAATCTGGTTTAAGGTGATTTTCATTGGTACATTTAAACCTCAGTCTGTTACAAGAGTGCTGGTAAAGTCAAGTCACATATTTAAATCGAGGCCACGTCAAAATCAAAATGTCAATTACAGATGAAACATGCGTTCATTAATTATTGTCCAATTGTTTACTACTGCTGTGGGTTTTTATATAATATAAATGATGACCATCATGTGAGAAAAAATTAAAAGTATCTTAGTATATCAGGTTTAGCAGCCTTTTAAATAACAAAGTTATCTATTTTTCAATGTCGCTTCTGGGGATCAAACCTGCAACGCAATCTCCTGCAATAAAAGTCGAGACTTTACCACTTGGCTTTTAGGAAGATTCTGAAATTGTTCGATCCCTCGAGAGCAACCAAACCAAAAATTTAGTCAAATATTGCCAATTCGGTTTTATTGAGTCGGTTCATGAGAGATAATGGAGCTCGATTGGTCATTGTCGGCTCTGGTACTACTTACACGTAACCGGGTACTCTTAAGTATACTTACATGTTCCTCGGTTGCGGTAAATATACGTAATCGTACTTGGTCGATATTACACTGTTCCCGAGTTGTATTCCCGCCCAAAATCCGATGACGTAAAACGCTCAACCGATTATCTAAAACAAAAAACTGCATCAACATGCTTTTTGAGTATGTGTTTCAAAAATATACAGGCCATTTTACTGAAAATTGACATCAATATGAATATATAATTAATAAAAAATATAGCCGACAACGACCGATTTAGCGTTAAATTTCCCGGGTACGTTTTAGTATATTTACCGTACCCGGGGAACATGTAAATATACTTAAGAGTACCTTGGGTACATGCAAGTAGTACCCGAGCCGACAATGAACAATCGAGCGATAATGGGAGGTGCAACATATCTCACGCCACCCTAGCATCGCATTAAGCAGTATTCAAATCTCAACAGGAAAAAACTGGAGTCATTGATCCCGAGGGACAATACAAAAAGATTATTGTTTGAAATAAATCATTTGATTAATGACAGTTCTATTATTTTAGCCAGGTCCCAGGAAAAGCGCAGTCCAATCAGTATCCAATTAAACTATGTGTTATTGTCAAACAGCTTTCAAGCGACCGCAGGCTGATCTGGATCCAAACTGGCAACAATCGCCTTAATGTCTCTTTTACTGTGACACAGTTCATTTAACTTTAAAATGATATAAAATACTAAAATAGACGGATGAAAGAGTACAAACCAGTAAAATGTTTGTATTCAATGTTTAATTTCAGGACAGCTTGGTGATCTTCAAATCCCCTATGATATGTTGATATCGGGTATCATAGTCATTCAATAAGTCGCAAAATACTCGAATACAATTTATTAAGCAAAACATGACTTATATTGATAACTAAAAATACCAGTATTCCAGTTTTGCCGTGTCAAGCTGTCAAGATCCAGAAAGTCCTTCATACACATCGAATATATCCTTCGAATTACATCCGTTGTCATACGCGAAGATTTAGTGAATAAATAACTCAAATATACTAAATGACAGTTTCTAAATAGCCAAACAAGCCGGTTATTGCTGTGAGAAAGTGTTGACACGAGTGTCAACATTCTCTCATGTGCGCGGCCATTGTTGTATGTTGAGGCACGAACGACAACTCTGCTAGGTGAATGTTATCAATGATAATCAGCAAGGTATGCCGATTAGAAAAATCTCCATCGGACTGGCTCGGTCTTTTACATAGGTCGCCATTGTGAAGATTTTTGTTCATGTTATGATAACTTAGACGCGCTGCTGAATCAGCATCGTCAATCAAATCAGGTTTTGGAGCCAAAGGTTTTTTGTCAACATTTTGGGTGGCGTTAAATTTGTAACAGCACCGGTACTTTTAACAATGAACATTTAAAATCTTGAAATAACAGTTTTTGATATGTATGTGACAAACACAGTCGGTCAATGTGTTAAGTTTCTCAGAGATTGTACTAAAATGTTGTTTCTTATAATCATTTTGCCAAGTTTAATATTTAAGAAAGTATAGCCACATTCATATACGATACCTAACAAAGGGATGCAATGTTGACCTTAAGCAGGATTTTTAAAATCTAGATTCCTTTCACCCAAAATAAATGGGACAATTATAACACATTAAACCAGTTGTATTATATCTATACAAAGCTGTACATCATGACATAAATAAACAAGAGCACCGAATAACGGGTTCCAACGCTCGGCTGCGGGTGCAGTTTGGAATAAATGAAAGTTTGTCAGATTTATTTTGGAGGCCACAGTGCCCTTGACCTTTGACATAGTGACCACAAAATGGGTGTGAATTGGTGTGGCGTGTAGAACTCATCAAGGTGCATCTACATATGAAGTTTCAAAGTTGTCGTTGGAAGCACTTATATTTTAGAGCCAATGTTAAGATTTTAGCACGACGACGGCGGACGGCGGACGACGAGCTGGCTATGACAATACCTCGGGTTTTCTCTGAAAACAGCCGAGCTAAAAATAATTTTGTCCTGTTAGGCAAACATATTCATCAATCTCAAATAAGAACTATGTGGAATGTTTCGATATCCCCATGTGAATGTTTAACTCTTGCAGCACTACAAGTGTTTACAAGTACATCTTTTAATAAGTGATTTAAAGAAAGTGCCCATGACTGAAACGACTTAATTTGTATTGCACATAACTTCAATGTATTGCCAATAATCTGCTCTCATACTAGAATGAAAACAAATAAAAAACACACTTTACATTGAGCCTGGTCCTACGAGTCACTTACAAACTAAAACCACTGTCTTCATTACACAACAATGGACAAATTGTTGCATATGCATGTTCAAATGTCCATTAGCAAACTAAAGTTCCCAAGTGTCTTAAAGCACTGCACTAATAGCCGGTAAAGGAGCCAGGCCGCTGTGTAGAGAACCAGGCTTGTTTAGCACTGACAGCTGTTCAGGCTGGATATACAGTTCTAATCGTCTTCTCTCAGTGCCGCAATACAGCTGCAGTACATCTGGTACTGAGCCTTAAATATGGGTAGACAATATAAACCAAACCCGATATAAACAAGGATGTAATACAAACCTGATTAATACCCCAATATCGATGGATACTAACACAGGGTTATTCTTTCATAGCTCATAAAGAACTGTTCAAATCTTCAGTGCCTTTTTGCCATAAAACGTGCATAACTGATAAAGAACTGTTCAAATCTGCAGTGCCTTGTTGCCATAATAATACTAAAACTATTATATATATATATATTGGCTTTTAAAGTGAAGTTCGTATGACTTAATTCATTCTTGTTAGGCAACTACTGGAAGAAGCACTCTTAATTTACAAAACGCCCTTACGTTAGCGGGTTTCGATGGACATCTATATAAACTCGTTTAACGCATAGCATTGGACGCTGGATTTGTTTTGTAACATTGGTATGGACAATTTTTTATAAAAAACAAACATATTTTGTATATGATAACATGATTTTATTTATCGTTGTTGTTGTTGTTGTTGATTTCGTCCAATAAAAATTGGTTAGGATTTTGGAAGCTTAGGAAAACACAACGAGAGCGGTGGCCCAGCCACGCATCAGAAAAAAGCTATGTATTGTCAAACTAGCATTTATATCATATCGCGATTATTATTTCTATTTAAGAATAATATTACATATATGTATGCAATTAAGAGCCATAATGTATGTATTGTTCCCAGAATAAGATCTTTTTTACGTTGTTTCATTAGGGCGTTTAAACATCATATTATTCCATATAAAAACAGTAAGTATCGTGTTTTAATTAATATCCGGTTTAGGGTGAGGATTTTCTACTGTTTATAAAATATTTTACATGAGGCTTGTTGACGTTGTGAGTAGTTATATTGGCAAAATTGACCATGATAGCTTATTATTGTTTGGAAAAAAGGCAATTCAAGAATCACGGATTAATTCATAAAGTGCTATTCATTGTAATTAGATATATCTGCCTAAAATATACACCTTTGATTCATATTGCTTTATGGAGAGTTTATAATTTTTGTTTAAAAATATGTTGACCTTACCATACTTGTTTAACCTTTTTTCTTTAAAATCAACATTTACCGGATATAAAACGCTCAACTACATGTGTTTATAATTTCACATGCTGCACGTTTCAGGCGTTATCAACCTGCACCACTGCGACATCGAGAAGATAATCCCAATCTACCTGATCCTGAGCGGCGTTTTGACGTTGTTGTTTGACAGCCTCATTGCCAAGAGCTTCCGTCGCCGTGACAAGCACTAAAACGATTTTTTTCGGTCCGCTCAATGGGCTTGGTGTGGTACTTGTCTATAGCATTCAAACGTCGGCGCAGTGGTTTGTTCAACACCAACTACCGGTATTCTGAGAAAGGAGCTCTGTGGAACTCCTTTTACTGAAATTTTGGAGTCCGAAGATATTTCAGGTATTCAGGTAAATTATGACACTTTTTTAACCGTATGTTTCGGTTTAGGACACATGATAACCATACATTAATCTTCTTTCATGTGTGGTTTCAGGTAGAAGTTTAAAGTGAATGCCGTTGAATATGTGTTGTGATAAGTTATCTCAGAGTAAAAATTATTTTTTTAAATGCTTCTACTATTTAAGTTAATTAGTGTAAGTTAAAAAAATTATTTTTTATAATGCATTTATATATTCTTGCTTTTTGAGCTTTGAAATTTGGTGTAACAGCCCATTGCTTTATAGATTTTCCAAATATTTAACCTTATACAACAAAGCCAACTGAAATAATTGATTGATAGTGACACGGGGTAATTTACGCTCAACTGATTCACATTGTTCCCATCTTCAGTGCTTTGGGACCGTAAAACGTGCATAATGTAAACAATAGCGGGTATTGTGATGATTTTCATAGTGATTAGAGACTGTCCAGCGAATGCTAGATTTATAAGAAAAAACGACCAAGATTTGCTTGATTCAGAGTTCGAGAATTTCACTTATTAATACTTAGCACTGCGACAAAGGACCAAAATAAATAATTTCGGATTGTTTTGTTTTGTCGATGTTTTTAAGCAGAATGATAATTGGCATATTTTCGGATGTTCAAAAGTGCGGACATTATGATCTTGCGAAACGGAATTTTATTTTTAGTTTTGACCCCAGACACATAATTTGAGAAAACTTATAAGAAGAGAATTATTTTAAGTTGCAACCCGAATATCAAACCCCTGACCCTTGCGGTTTCAAAGAAGAAATTTTTTGAAGTAATCAATATTTACTATACAAGTCTATACATAATTTAAGTTCCTGGATGTAAGTTGTTCTATATCATAATGAAATAGTTAAAGGGACATAAATGTATTAGACTAAACTAGATACGTAGAGTTGCCTTTATATGATTATGTTACATAGTTTGTTGGACATTTGTAGCTGGGACATTAGTGAATAAACATGTAGCCACATACGCATTGCGTTGTATTAATTACACCGGCTAGACTACAACAGTTTTGACTACAGAGGGCATGATTTGAACAACTGTAGCAGTGGAATACTATAACACTTTACATGCCTCTGGACCCTGCTGCTTCAGAAAAGAAGATTTTCAAAGTTTTCACTAACACATAAAATTTAACAAGTAACCCATAGGGCCGGGTCAATTTTAACCCAAACGGGATTATTTAAAAAAAATTACAGGACAAGTATACGATGTTAAACAAATAATTAATCCCCGCCCTAACGTTTTGAGGAAAAAAACAACGTTTTTAAGTCTTAAAATATTTCGTCATCATTGAGCGTGGTCCGTTTTAACCCGAGGGACGATATTTAAAAAGAATGTTAAAGGACCATATTAAAATGACACATGCTAAAAACCAAACATCTTGGCCTTGCGGTTTCAAAGAACACAATGTTTAAGTGTTTGCTTCGTACATATAAAGGAAGTAACCTTCAGGAAGGGGCCAATTTTCACCACCATGGGATGATTTTAAAAATCGTACGAACTGAACGATCAACAAGAATGACTTCGAAATAATCCCTACCTAAACTACTTTCACCTTAAGTCGTATTTTGGAACGGACAGAATCAATTTCGAATACTGTTGAGAACAATTGTTCTGATTTTTACATTATAATTTGGAAAACATCTGAGTTCAAGATTGTTCACAAAGTTTCATAACACCCTCCTATTGAAAACGTTTTAGCCCCCTGGCAGTCATATTTTTCAGTAGACCTGAACCGTTTTCAAACTCAGCAGATATACCATTAAAAAGCTTTCGGAGCAAACATGTAACTTCTGTAATGTTCAGAAACTTTTCATTTAACTTAAAATAGCAGCCTCGTTTTTGAAAGCAGTTTTTTAATTTACCCAATCGTCATTTATATTAATCCTCTTACAAAGTTTCGTAAATATTGGAAATAAATATAATCTCTAGAGTGTTAACAATGAACATTTTGACAATGGAAAAGGTAGGAACGATGATTAACAATGTGCAAAATGGAATCACAAAAGCTCACTGTAAGCAAGTTGTGCCCATTACATCTTATAGGGACTCTTGCCAGGTACATCTGTGTAAGATATGACAGTGCACTATGAACAGTGTTTTAATTCAACGATTTTGTTAACAGATTGGAGTCCTTTGCGTTCCATGTCGTTTCACTAAAACTGTTAAATGGATTTTCTTCTTTTGCTTACCTATACAATTGACAATACAATTATTTTCACCATTATAGCACAATTATAAGTATACACAATGCATCTTGCTTGACTGTCCGTATGTTCTTCAGACCGTCAGTTTGAAAGCCCGAAAAACTAGACACTGCGATTTCTCAATTAAACAAGAGGACCTGAAAGGCGCAAAGTCGCTCACCTGAGATAACAAGATATTATTGGGACAAATCTTCTGACCAAGTTTCATGAAGATCGGAAAATAAATGTGGCCTCAATAGTGTTAACAAGGTTTTACTATAGCCATACATGTATAAGGAAAAATGCCCCGCCCCCTGGCAGCCATGTTTTTCAACCAACCGGCATCAGTTTTGAACTCGTCCAAGATATTATCGGGATGAACCTTCTGATCAAGTTTCATGCAGATAGGACAGTAAATGTGGCCTGTAGTGTGTTAACACGATTTTACTATTGCCAAATAAGGAAAAATTCCCCGCCCCTTGGAAGCCATGTTTTCCAAAAAAACATAATTATTTTCAAATCCATCCAAGATATCATTAAGACCATTCTTCTGACCAAATTTCATGAAGATTTGACAATAAATGTAGTCTCTAGACTGTTAACAAGGTTTTACAATAGCCATATATAGCCATAGAAGGAAAAATGCCCCGCCCCTGGTGGCCATGTTTTTAAAGCAACCAAAACCATTTTTGAACTCATCCAAAATATCATTGGGACAAATCTTCTGACGAAGTTTCATGATGATCGGAAAATAAATGTGACTTCTTAGAGTGTTAAGAAGGTTTTACTATAGCCATATAAGTTAAAAATGCCCCGCCCCCGTGGTGGCCATGTTTTCAACCAACCGGCATCATTTTTTAACTTGTCCAAGCTATTATTGGGATGAATCTTCTGACCGAGTTTCATGAAGATCGGACTATAAATGTGGCCTTTAAAGTGTTAACAAGATTTTACTATAGCCATATATAGCCATACAAGGAAAAATGCCCCGCCCATTGGCAGCCATGTTTTTCAAGCAAACGTAACCATTTTCTAACTCATCCGAAATGTCATTGGGACAAATTTTCTGACCAAGTTTCATGAAGATCGGAAAATAAATATGGCCTCTAGAGTGTTAACAATGTTTTACTATAGCCATTTAACGAAAAAGGCCCGCCCCCTGGCAGCCATTTTTTTCAACCAGTCTCTAGAGTGTTAAAAAGATGTTACTTTAGCGATATAAAGCCATAAAAGGAAAAATGCCTCGCCCCTTGGCAGCCATGTTTTTCAAGCAAACGTTACCATTTTTAATCTCATCCAAGATATCATTGAGGCAAACCCTCTGACAAAATTTCATGAAGATTGGACAATAAATGTGGCCTCTAGAGAGTTAACAAGGCAAATGTTGACGCCGCGCAACAGTCAACGCACAAGGGACAACGCACAATGGACGACAAAAGGCGATCACCAAAGCTCACCATGAGCACGTTGTGCTCAGGTGAGCTAAAAATAAAGTTAATCAGTATCTTATATTGGAATGAAATTATCGCATTTTGCTGCCGTTCCAATATTGACTGTTCTCAATTTTGCAGGCAGCATATGGGTGTATCCTAACTATTGGAAGCTGACTTCCTATCATGTGACCTGCATTCAGAAGATAAATAGCAACTGTGTCCATGGCCCGTGCAACATGACGTTCCTGAAATTTATCTTCTCCATGGTAATCTCTCTGAAGATCTGCTTGAGAACCCTGACTTCTCCAAAAACCCGTCAGTCTGTACAATAGTATAGCGTACCGTTTGAGTAAAAAGTCTAGTACAAAAGTATACCTTACCGTTTGAGTAAAAAGTCTAATACAATAGTATGGCGTACCGTTTGTGTCAAAAGTCTAGTACATAAGTATGGCGTACCGTCTGTGTCAAACGTCTAGTACATTAGTATGGCGTACCTTCTGTGTCAAAAGTCTAGGACAATAATATGGACTACCTTTTGTGTCCGACGTTAACTTGATTATGTTTGAAATGTCTTGATCTTCTCCATCGAAGGTCGTCTTATTAGGATACAAGTGAATTCACACGTACGAAGGTCTGCTAAGTATAGGGTTTTTAACATGTTGCGTACCGATAATGTTAAAAGAACTTGTTAACAGACTGGCAAATCGTTTTTTAAGTCATATTTTCAATGAATACTTTACCGTTATGGATTATATTCAATCAAGAAAACATAACTAATGAGTTTTTCTCATTTATATTGTTTATACTCTGAACGGTATTTTGAACTTGATATTACAATTTAAACATTAACAGTCTTAGCGTTCGTTTTGGCACCACTGTCCTGCATATGAAAGAAATAAGCCATCATACAACACGCATTAAAAGGAAAGTTCATTTAATATTCAATTCCATCCCTGATCTCAGTTAAACTTTCGTTCAATGAATCGTGTAACCTTTCAGAATCATTCATTTTGGATTGAAATATTTAGTTTCAGTTCTCATTTTATGTGTTAAGTTTCAGATTGTATATGTCTTATCGGCGCGTATTTTCGTCGTTCTACCGTGTCGGCGTGTTTAAGCCCCTAAAACTGGCAAACACGCCTGAACAATAATGTCAGATATCAGCCCATATATTTTCGTCCAATATGTATGTGCGTACATTGGGAATGTTTCTTTCTGCGACCTGTATTAATAATTATGCGTGAACAGTATTTTATTTATGTAGCTGTCTATCGTTTACTTGTAGTATCATGTTAAAATGATGATTATTCTACATAATATTACAATAATTATGTTCAATTGTATTCAGTATATTTTCCAGGAAAAATCGAAACGTGTTCAGTTGTGTATCCACGTGGTAGGAATAAAGGCGATGAAATGAGCCATCTAGCCCGCATCCCTCCAACATCACCGTGACATCATCGCCCGGCATTTTCACCGTACCTTCGAACGTACAGGCGTCTTTCTTTTTTAGTACTGCACCGTTGCAATTTAGTGACTTAGCTATAGGCGACTTGATACAAAACAAAACCTCCGCGGAAGGATATAGCGCTTTGATTAACGGCTCTAGTATGCAACATTTATATTTGAGTGCATATTCGTGAGCATCAGGAAATACTCCGTCTAAGCACGCTTTGGTGCATTTTATAAGATACGAAGCGAAAGGCGAACAATTTTCTTGTTTACCAAATAAAACGAGTTTGTAATGGCCTTCGTAACGTAGTCGAAAATTCAGAAATATCCCATAATCCGAGTGGTCAACAAAAATGTAATTGTTTAAGTCGATGGTATGGTCTTGAAAATGAAGCCTGGGAAAGATGTCAATATAGCGTTTTGGTTTCACAGAAAATATAATCTCCCCGTCGTCTTCAACATAATACAAGTCTTGCTCTATGCTTTCAATGCCATATTTTGCCAACTCTTTAACGGGCCCATAAAACGTGTGGTGGGTGGGGTAAGTTAAGGGCTGATCAAATGATTTGATGCACTGTAAAATATATTTTACAACTGGCTGGAAGTCACCATGTGGAATATCTCGTTGCCTGCGTGCATAAACTTGCAGGATGAATGCCCCTCGCCTGAGCATACAAACATTGACGCGCACTATTTTATTAGTCGGCATATACGCGTAAATGAAGTTGTCAATTTTCCGCTCCCCTTTGTAAAGGAATGCAAGAAAGTCTGATATGTGTGTGTGCATTGTTTCTAATTCGATATCTTTTTCATACTCGATGTTACAAATTATCGCTTTATGATGCGTAAGGCTGCGAATGCCCCAGTCCTTACCACACTGATCAAAATTCACAACAGAACAGAACTCCAGTTCGGACAAAGGCTTCTCCAGCAGTTGCCACTTTGTATCGCTTTCGTAGTATTCATATAATTTGACCAGGAAATAAAATGCTCTGTGATCAACACTTCTGGATCTGTAAGAAAATACGCGTTTGTAAACCTTGGTACGTATTTTCTCTCCTTTGACTTCACGAAGCCTGCTCCCCACGTGACATCCACAAGGAACCAATCGTTGTCGATATATACTGAATTCCACGCATGTGCGTTGTGACTATCGCTCATGACGTCATCGCCAGGCTGATAGCCGTATGATTTTGCGTAGCCACAAATTATCTGAGCCGGAATCTCTGCTTCACTGAAAGTCAAAACAATTTCCGTTTACACTGTTAATAAATTCCGGATGCGATTAACACATGACTTTATATTTGTAATTTGTAATTGATGCCTTCATGTAGCTAAATCCAGAGGTAAGTGCAGCCTATTTCAATCGACTAAGAAAGAATATTGTCATTAAATATAAATATTATTTATTCGCTTTCTGACAAGCATGATACTTGAATTCATATACATATGTACTAAATATGATATGACATGACAAACCCTATATATCATTGATTCATATAATTCCTTTATTGTACCATCAGAAGATCTGACCTGCAAAACGCAGCGAACAGTCTACAATAGCCCTCGCAGACAGTCACTCGATTAGCCAGTACCAAGTCCGGGTCGGTGGGACGCAGTGGTGCACGGTTGAAGTACCCGGATGTGTCATAATTGAAAAAGTGGTTTAGTAGCCACTATAGTTATTATTTTGAGTGTCTACTTTTAAAACAGCAAAAATATCCCGGATGCGAATGCCATTTCATTTGATTTAGATATTGGGTGTTTGATCGTTTTCACACAAAACAACAAGTTAAGGGTAAATTGTAGTTGGTTTCCTTTCTATGTAACCGATAGCCGAGACACGTTAAATTTTTTAGACATAATGTATTGATAGATACTGTGGAGCAAAAATGAGAACATCTTCCTTGTCTCAGAGGGATGATATGTGATTGCGGAAATGTTCGACTGTGAATGATCGCTATTTCAGGAACAGCCAAGATGACGTTGCTGCCTAACGACCGTGATGTTCCCTGTTTGACCCACATCTTGAACTTTCATTAAACTATTTGAGCAGCGTTCCGTGAAAACTGGGCATAATGCATGAGCGTAAAATGTCGTCCCAGATTAGCCTGTGCAGTCCTAATCAGGGACGACACTTTCCGCCTAAATTGGATTTTTGCTAAGAAGAGACTTCATTTAAAAGAAAAATGTCATAAATGCTGAAAGTGTCGTCCCTGATTAGTCTGTTCGGAGTACAAAGGCTAATCTGGGACGACACTTTACGCACATGCATTAAGCACAGTTTTCACAAAATGCTGCTCATTAAGATACATTCACGTATGATTGGTTGTTTCTATCAATATTTGGTTAACGGGGGTTGGCGTTAAATGAAGAGCAAACATCAATGCTCAAATCTAAGTGTTATTCTCATATATAATTAAGTCTTCATTGGTATTATAATAAAAAGTAAACAACACAAAAGCGTATACAAACGAATGTCGATTGTGATATACAGAATACAGCTCCCCAGCCGCTCATCCCGTGCACGTACTTTATGTTGTGAGTGATCCAGACGTAGAAGGCTCGAACCTTCTCGAACGGGTTGTCGGCGCAGTCCACGAAGTACTCGACCAGCCGGGGCAGGCTGTCCTTAGTCAGGGGTGGAGCCTACAACGTAAAACACAATAAATGCACCACTACAATCGTCGCCAGCACGAAGCTCGTATACACGACATGTTATCTCTTGATGCTCCTCTTTTTTCGAAATACATTAATAACTGAGCCAAATATTTATTTCTTAGTGGGTGATAGTGATAGAAGCATATAACAAATGACGGTTAGTAAAACTTCGGATCAAATATGAAGGGCATTGCGCTTGTTCAATTAATGTATCGTCAAAAAGAGTATTCCGCAAGAGATAACATGCCATATATGTTAGCAACATTATGAACGCTATCAATTACAAAGGTGCACTTGAGAACAGATTTATCAAAGATGAGAGTACCCTATAAACAGTTTCAACTGAACATTAAACGCAAGGCTTGGTACGAACCTTTCAACCTTAGGAACCTGTAGTGAACAGCTTTTTAATTATGGCTTTGAAATGGATAGTCATGTAAGTCCACACATACTTAATGCGACAAACACATACGTATCCGCAGCAATAAGCACACGTTACAAATTTAAACTAGAGGTTATATTACACTAATTCGGATTCCCATAGGGTCCCATTATAAAACTGACAACTTTCAACGCATTTTTCTTGTCTTTCCGACATATCAATTTTTCCGAACCTGGTATCATTTTAAAGATGGATGTGTCCGCTTCTAATAATTGCATTCAAAAACATACCGTCTCACAACTTCTAAGAAAGTAAATCGCTGTTGAATGCACCCACCGTAGAAAAACCTGTTTTGCAAGCCTAATTTCGACAAATGCCCCACACAATAGAAAAGACACCCCCAAAAGTTCATCTTTTCAGTTAGCTTCCAATCCAAGGCATCAAAGTACTCCAGACACATACAGGATATTACAAATATCCACAAAAGACATGTGTCACATTGTTAAATGGCTTTTATTCAAGAAGAGAAAAGGAACTCTTTAGTAATAGGCACTACACTTTCGAATGGACCACGGAGGGATACACAATGATTTAGTGTAATGTAACCTTTAAAGGACTCAACCTTGTCCTACCTTTTTCAAACTTTCTCCACATGAGATTTGAACTATTTCTACAATGAATATGCAATTTGAGTTCATTCGGATGGGCATAAAGGCCTTAAAATGGCGATTAAAAGAGGCGACTAAATTGGCCGCATCAGTGTCGAAATGCACAATATTAAGTCTTAGTCACGACAGCTGATTTTTTGTCCCCAATAATTATTACGCGTAATTTTTATGGCAAAAACTGGTACCATTGCCTGCAAAATTAATCAATACAGCAGGAAAAGGCCCCAATAAATGTATTAATTGTGAATCAGTACACTTTTCTTCATGAAAATTGAGATTTTTTTTTAAATTTTAAGTTTTTTTTTCAATGAAAAACTCACTTACAGCCTATAAAAGCATGTTTTTTAAGAAAATTATTATTATAAGCTTTAATGACAATTAAAACATTCAAACTGCAATAAAAAAATGAATGGAATGATGATAAGAGGCAAAATTTGCAGCTTTCAAGCCAATGTAAGCCTACAACCCAAAATTATCACTCAAAAAGGTGCTAATTGCTTCTCCGACAGCTTACGATGCAATGTGCTGTTTTTTGCACATCCAGATAGTCTCTTTCCTATATAAAGTTCTTATTAGCTACATTTCATTCAGTGTTCTCTCTCAAACCCAGTGGTGATAGCTTAAGTTGTAGCAAAAATGCCCAGAGTCTCTAAGCAAAAAGCATGTTTGCTAAAGAATTCCTATGCAAAGGGTCACACTAGTGTCATGATGGGAAAGTCATTTGGGTATGAATCCTCTGTAGTTCAGCGTTCATTCGTTCGACTACCTGGGGATGACTATCAGGATCGAATTTCCCAGCTTGATGAAGTGTTGACCTTTCAGGATGTTGATGGATCGTCCACAAGCGCTGCTCCACTGCGGCCGCGGTCCAGGACACGGAGTAGGATTGAGGAGTACACAAACCCGGAGTCATGTAAGATTCATCCAGACCTATTAACAAATAAAATTTATAGGCCCCTGGAACTTGGCATTATGTTCAATACTGAAATAAGGAAACATATAGAGGAGACATCATGCCATGGCTTTCTCATGATTGACACGGCAAACTCGAGGAACTGGGGACTTGGCTCTAGTGAGCGGCTAAAATGTGACTCGTGCTCGTATGTAAGCCCGCACTATAGGCTGTATGAGGAGTTGGAAACCGGCAAACGGGGCAGAAAACCTGCCAAAATCAATGTCGGCTTACAAACAGGTCTCATGAAAACTCCCATATCCAAAACTGGCATGAGTCGCATTCTGGCACACGCTAATATTGCCCCCCCCCCCAAATGTAACCGCGATGCATCGGGCTGCCGGTAACGTGTCTGAGGCAATGGTAGCCCTCAATGAGAAAGACATGCATGACATAAGGGAAAAGATCAAGCAGGACAATAGGCTGTGTGGTTTAAAGGATGGAACCAAAGTGAATGTGGAGGGTGACACTTGCTATAACAACCCACTGTTCAACTCTGGTGGACACACCCCGTTCCAAGGTGGTACGATTGCGTTTACAACCATGTGCGAAAACAACACCCGGTCCAAAAGGATCATTGGTGTTCATGTCGCTAACAAGTTATGCATGGTTGCCAGCCGCCTTCGTAACCAAGGAATTGCAGTGGATCGTCCAAATCATGACGGAAAATGTACGGCAAACATGTCTGAGACGGGCGTTACTGGGAACGAAGAAAAGTGGAACGAGCAGGTTGCCCGGAAAATTAACACAGACCTTAACATAGCCTCAATCACTGGGGATGGTGACTCCAAGGGCCACAGTGGGGTTGATAAGGCTCAGGTCCAGCAAACAGTTCACTTCAAAGATTTGAGGCACTTAGATAACTCTCTGAAGAGAGCTATCAATAAGGCTCAATTTAGCAGTGGAATGTTTGCTGGACCCGCTTCGAAGAGAGCAAACTTTCAAAACAGGTTTACTCTGTCAATCCGAGCACGATGCATGTCTGAGTTGACAAGAGCACACAAAAAATACAAAGGTAATATAAAGGAAATTAAAAATCATATGCCAAAAGTAATTTCAAGTATTATTTTATGCTACAAGGGCTACTGTGGAGCATACTGCTCAAAGCATAGTTTGGCCTGTCGTGGTTCTGCTGGCGGCAAGAACAAAGCAAAGTTATATCTGCCAGAGAACTGTACGCTCAAGATAGCAATATCTGAGGAAGCTCTGCTTAAGACATGCATCCAAATTATACTTGGTCCTGAAAGCATTGACAGTACAAGGCTTCAGACCTCAACCCAAAAGTGTGAGGCTGTCAATCGCGCTTACCAGACCGCAATGCCCAAGACAGTGACTTTCTCCCGTAACTGCACAGGCCGCATCCACAGCACAATCCTTAAGCTCAATCATGGTCTGGCTGACTCTGCAATAGTAAAATCTGAATTTACAGGTGCTCATTTGTCTAAAGGTTCTAGGGTTATTGCCTATCTTCTTAAAAGCAAACATAATGACATGCTAAAGAAGACATGTGCATTTCAGAGAAGACGTAAGGCTGCCCGGTACTTGGCTAGGAAAAGGCGCTATGCTCTTCACTCTGAAATTGATTATTCTAAGGGCTTGACAGATCCAAAGCCAAATTTCAGTGACATCTCACAGCTAAATGACCACAGCAACAGCTAAATGTGCTTCATAAATAGAAAAGAAAGTTACTTTTCTGAAGAACTAGTGCTACTAACTCATCGGCTAAGTTGCTCCACTGGCCGCAAGTCTGTAAATAGTGTACATATGTAAATAGGTAGTCTACTGCATGCACCGCACCCATATATCCACTGTAAATACACAACTTAGTAAGTGCTTTTACCAGAAAACAGAAATTCATGTTTAAATTAAACAATCAGGATAATGATGCCCATTTAAATCATGTCCAGTTCACCGGTCAGAGCAAGACCGCCGCTGATTGTTCACTATCTGCGGCTCAAGGGACAAATGGTCAGGCCTTCAACAAAGAGAAAAATGGCATAAATGAGATACATGCATGTCATTTGGCATATATGGCATCTTGTGTTCCACCTGAAACTTCAATCTATGGACATAATAATATTTACTAACAAGATCAGTTGGAAATTTAACCCTTATCCTTCCATACCGAGTCCCCTTCCCATCCCGAACAGTCCCAAACCACCTAAAACACCCCTTTGGACCAAAATATTGGCATCTTTCATCTATTATTGCACCCAAATCATCCAAAAAATCATTAAAACTCATTTTCTACTTATCTTGCCTGCAGACGAATCTCTGTGACCTTGACATTGCAGTAAAAGTGCTTTTTAAAGGTTATATTACACTAATTCGGATTCCCATAGGGTCCCATTATAAAACTGATGTAGACCACGGAGGGATACACAATGATTTAGTGTAATGTAACCTAGACACGCCTGTACACGGGTGCAATGAGGCCTCGGTTTACAGAACGTAACAAACACCGAACGATCGGCCAAGACCAGACGTTTTTTCTGTTTAGACAAGTTTCACTGTTTATCAGAAGTTTTCAGCTCGGATATTGAGCGCAAAAATACACGCATTGAGTGCTGGTCGATTTCTTTGAATACCATGACGTCCTTCCTGCGTTTCCTCGCTGTCTTCACTTCCGGTACAGGTGAAACCGGAAGCACGATTTCATCGTCTTGAGAGACGAAACTTGTCTGAAAAAACACTTTTTGCTTAAGTTTAATATCGCATTTACATATTTGTGTAGGGCAAATTCAGTTGTTTCTTAATTGATGATTGGGTTTTTACAAAATAAGAACAATTGACTGTTCGATTTCGGTATTTTAAGTAATTCAAATAAATCGGAAATAGTTTCTTATGACCAAATAAATTTTACTTTAAAAGTACATCCAAAAAAACCCTAAACAACCGTAGGGCGGCATGAACCTGTGCATTTCTTGACAACAAACGCGGAGGATTCACCACTGGCGTGTATGTTTCTCCGACACCGGATTTCCGGCCCTCCTCTCCGACTTGACTCTCGTCTCTGATTGACATGGATCTGTGTGTATCAGAGCTTTCATTTTCCGTTTTTTGAGGGGTCATTGGTTTCTAAAAGAACAAAAAACCATTTCATTTTCATTATATTGTATTAAACGTAAAACATAACATATAATAAGACAGTTAGCGCTAGCCAACATAATTAAATAGGTGTGTTTCGAAATCTATTTTGAGACAACTTCTTTACTCCGTACACTTAACCGAGAACGGACTTCAAGGCAATACCAAAAAGCATGCAAATATCCTCTTTTTCACAATCATATTTAATTTTATTCATTATTCCATTAATATCTATGTTCAACATATCTAAATTCATAATCACCGAAGTCTCCTTACACGGACAGTTGATTAATGACTTAATAAGCGAGGCTGTCACAACTGCACGATATAACACGTGCACTTACCAGTATGGTTGGCGCCTCGCCCGGTTTGTACAGCTGCAGGTTGCCCTGTTCGTCCCTGTAGGCAAGGGGCTGATCCAGTCGCACCCTGCCCGATCCAAAGTACGTGGCCCCGCTGTGAGTCATCAAGTCCCGCGGGGTAAGGTCACGTCAGAGATCCAACAGATTTGAAACTTTCCAGATCAAATAGAGTTCGTCAGTGGACGTTTGATGCACACTATTTAAGATGCCTATTATTGTAATGTTTTAGTATAGGAACTTAATTAAGACTTTTGTTATGCCATCGTATTATAAATTAGCAAAGACTGGTCTATAATGTTGCTCCGCAGATTCTGTTTGTCAGATATTTGAACAGTTGCCATAATTAATATTAATTTAATGTTAGGGGCCTATAAGTGCCAATCCACGCTATCACAATAAAAGCCAGGAACAGGGAGAAACTGGGAGAGAATGGAGTTGAGCGTAGACATGCAATGATACAATAAATTTTAGTGAGTTTTCCATCAATTTAATTGGTGTATATAATGCTTCTCTTAATGTGTAAATAAAATGTAGAGTCTATAAAATGTACTGTTACTATTGAAGTTATGAACTTTCTCCCTTAATACTATAGTGGTCCACCAAAGTTTATATCTACTAACCCGTATTCAAGCTCAGCTTTTTTTTAATCATGCCTTTGCATATCGTTAGAATGTTTTAACAATGATCTTGCCCTATTTAGCATAAATACGACATTATAATATATTACGTTCGTTTATAAAATACCGTTGCTAAGGACGATAGCAAAGGGTAATGGGTATATACAATGGATCTGGCTCTTGGTCATTTTGCACCAAGTTTAAGAAGATCCTTCGAATCTTTTTATAGAGCTATTTGTATTAAAAGTGCATTTAAGTACAGATGTATAATTATTAAAATTAATGCATGTGTACAAATAATAGAAACGTTATACATCGTCAATTTCCGTAAGCTTGACATTAAATTATATATGCATACCACTGTTCAGTATACCTAGTTGTATTATTAATGTAAAAGTAAAGTGAACCTGCTCGTATGGCCTTTAAAACAAGCCGACAATAAACATTACACATGGATTTATAAAAAATAATATATTTTGCATCGTATATTATTAAAGTTCAGCACGTACGAGTACATATTTGTCATTTATTTAATATATCCTTTTTCTTTAAGAGATTTTTTAATTTTCTTATTTCTTTTGTTGTACTGTTTCATAAAGTTTCAAACTATTAGAACACAGTTGTTTAATTCGTCCGATTACTGATTAATGGCCTATTTATTACAGTCATAATCAATACACTTAACAATGCGTATAATCTTTTCTTAAACTAGCACCTTTCAAAATCTATTGAATGTGACACGTAAAAAAGCTTTATAGCTTACGAAGAAACGGTAAGAGTATACTTTTCTCGCATATTTCCATGTAGAGACATATATTCGTGTCTTAAAAGAAAAAAAAGGTTAAATGCATGTGAAGTCTTTTTGTAAAAACACATGATGGTGTTTTATAAATTTAGTTAATATGACAAAAAGACGTTTAAGTTTTTGTACATTATCGATACCTGAAGGTTCTATACTCAGTAACCTGTGATTTAATGCATAGCGAGTGTTTGAGTTATCTCCATCTGGAATAAAATATTGACATTGCTTGAACATTCGTATTAGTATGCCCCCGGATCGAAAGATATATATATATTGTTTTTGGCCTGTCTGTCATTGTATGTGTGTGTCCCAAAACTTATACCAAAACTTTAACCTTGGTCATAACTTTTGCAATATTCAAGATAGCAACTTGATATTTGGCATGCATGTGTATCTCATGGAGCTGCACATTTTGAGTGGTGAAATGTCAAGGTCATCCTTCAAGGTCAAAGGTAAAAAAAACAAATTCAAAAACTTTAACCAAAACTTTAACCTTCTTCATAACTTTTGCAATATTGAAGATAGCAACTTGATATTTGGCATGCATGTGTATCTCATGGAGCTGCAAATTTTAAGTGGTGAAAGGTCAAGGTCATCCTTTAAGGTCAAATGTCAAATTTATTGCTTCAAAGCGGCGCAATAGAGGGCATTGTGTTTCTGACAAACACATCTCTTGGTTTAACAATGCAACCAATGCTAACATGTAACAATGATAAAATGACATTGAGTTTACTAGTCAATAACTCCATGTAACGCAACATTATCAGTAACTCTGAGAAGTGCAGCATAATACGTAACACTGAGAAGCTTAACATCACCGATAATTTTATTTTAGCTCGGTTGCATCGAAAGCCCTAAGGCTTATTTGAAACACTATCGAGTCCATTTTCTGGGACTAGAACCAGTATTTGTTCTCTATTGGGCAGATGTAAAGAACGCACCAACAGTGATAATCGAAACCGTGCCCTTGATGTCGCTTTGCGAAAACCATATCCACTACGCCACGGCGAACATCACCGATAGAACAAACAAGCCCAACATTATCGGGAAATATTCTTACCGCAGCATAAGCAATTGTTCAAAGTAGTGAAACAAAGTCAGTAAATCTAAGTAGTGTAAAATAATCAGTCGCTATAAGTGGTGCAGCATAAGCTGTATTTCAACGAAGCGCAACGTAATCAGTCACTCAAAAATAACGTTACACGATCAGTAACTTTTAGTAGCAGTTTGGTTTACGTTAACCGTAGCAGAACATAACTATTTGCAACTCGAATACGCGAGGCATTTAACGCAACTTATCGCTACTGTACATTATCAATAACTGTTATAAAAGCTATGTTAACAGTATCCCGAAAAAGCGCTTAATAGTAGAAGTAACTATAAGTAAACTTATATTATTAATAACCCGCAGTAGAGGTACATTTTCGGTCTCTCTATGTAGCGTAGAGTATTCAATACATTTAAGTAGCACAACCGTATTAGTAACTCTAAGTTATCAGTAAAAATAAGTGGCGCTATATTTTAAGTTACTCAAAGTACATTAAAAGCAGTTGAAATACAAAAACAACTATTGTTTTTATTGTTATTAGATTTAAAAAAAAAACAGTTTACGTAAATTGGATTTTACTTGAAATACTAATTGAAACTAAATCTTCAAACGTTAGATTGCTATAAAATAGTTGTAAATTTTAGCGGTGCTGTCACTGGTCAAGCTCTGTCATTGGCATATCCAATCTACTTAAATCCTTGATGATGAGTGTCCATTAAAATAACCTTTGTCCATTATTCGAATACAATACCGGTGTGTTAATCGTGTGCTTAAGGCACAATGAAAATACAATTGCTTAGCATTACACAATACTCCATTTCTTTTCATAAGATTTTATACAATATTTAATTTTAAAGCAGAATTGCATCGGAGAAATAACACACGCTGTAAACAATTATAGGCCAAGTGTAGAAAGTACAAGTTTTACAAGGTATCTTGTAGTGGATGTAGTTGTTCGTGAAGCTCTGTATTAGAAGAAAAAGTAATTGTAGCAGCTTCAGCAGCGGCTGCAGCGGTAATATAAGTAAGTAGTGGAAGTAGTTGAAGTAGTAACAGTAGAAATTGTAGTAGTAATAGCAGTTGCAGAAGTATGAGGAGGAGGTGGAGGAGAAGGAGGAGGAGGAGGAGCAGCAGCAGCAGCAGCAGCAACATAACCAGATGTAGTTTTATACGTAGTTTACCTTTGTCGTGTTTGCCGAGGGTAGAGAGGGGTGATTAAACCACGGCTGTATCTTGTGATGCACATTATTAACGCTATCGACGGCTGTTACCAGCTGTCAGACAGGCCAAACATTTTAAAAATGGATTTTCATGTTGTTCTACAATATTGTTTCGTACTTATTTTCGGAAAGATATGAATAGTGTAGAATATTTATAAATGAAGAAGCCACTCGAAATCGTTAACGTTTATACAGAACAGAACAGAACAGATAGTTTATTTGCGACTTAAGCATATACAGCTCATCGTCAAAAACAATAAATCAATCATAAATACATATACATACACATGCGTCAAACTAACAACAAATGTTTATGCATTTTTACACATAGATGATTTTTGTGAGATTGCAATATGAAAGAGAAGGCTCTTAATTGTTAAACAAAGTTAAGTAAATGATTATGATCCGTTAGTGATTGAGAAAAATAAAATATAGACATTATGCAGTTACAAATTATTTACAAAATCACAATTTTGGGGAAAAAACTATTCTCTCATAAGACTATAAATTTTCGGCTCTAAGTTTAAATGCTTTTATACAAAAATTAGCTAGACGTATCAATACAGATTTTCTAGTCTCATTCAACAATTGTACAAATTTAAACATACTTGGTCTTCTTTTGTAAAAAACAGGTATACATGTATTTCTAATATTATCATATAAAGGACATATTAGAACAAAATGGTACTCATCTTCAATTTCATTCATTGAACAAAATGTACATGTTCTTTCATTTCTTTGAATATTTTGGTGCCTACCAGTTTCTATAAATAGAACATGGGAAGACAATCTCAATTTTGCGATTATGTTTCTAAATTTCGAATTTTCAATTTTGTCTAAATAAATGGATCTTTCAAAAATGGGTTTCAATTCTTTGTACAAATATAGTGATGGAGAGTCATTTACATCAATTCGCCATTTTGAAATAAACAAATCTTTTAATCTATTGCGAAACATTATAATAAAGCTGTTAACATTAATAGATTCTGGATATAACCATACGTCATTAAAACCTGACTCTTGCAAGAGTTTCCGATCGTTTGATGTCCATGACTTGGAGTGAGGATTATCACATGCTTCTTTAAATTGTTTACGAATAATATTACTTAAAATACAGTTAGAAGATTTTTCGTTGAACAATGTTATGAAATATTTAACTACTCGCAAATATCGACATATATACATCGGGTATCTCCCTACTTCGGCATACAAAGCATTTGAACTAGTAGAAGCTTTTACACTTAAAAGCCATTTACAGAATTTGCGTTGGACACGCTCAATATTCTCGGCTTTAGTAAACCCTCATACCTCGCTTCCATAATTTAGAATCGAGGCAACATATGCATCAAACAGATTTAACATTATTTTAACAGATACATTCAATGATTTTGTAACAGTAAATAATGCGTTCATCGCTCTAAGCGCTTTGGCTGATAAAGTATTTGTGGCTTGTATAAACGAGCCACTGCTCGAAACTACTATTCCTAGATAATTAAAATTGTTCACGATTTCAATTGGATTATTATTGTACACCCATCTATAGCCTTTTTTTAATCTGCCTTTATGAAAAATAACAATTTTTGCTTTTTCGACATTCACCGTTATATTCCACTTTGTGCAATACTCAAACAAATTGTTCAAGGATGATTGTAAACCCTCAGCTGATTCTGAGATTAGTACTGCGTCGTCGGCGAATAATAGAAGATAAATGGATAATTGATCAATTGTAATGCCCGCATTTATATCAGCTTGTAAGTGCAACTCAATGTCATTTAAGAATAATGAAAACATTATTGGCGAACATATTTCTCCCTGTAATAACCCGATGTCGGATTCAAATAAATCGGAAATACTATTCATATGTTTGACCCCTATTTAATCTGGTTATACAAAGAGCGAAAAACGGACAGGAGTTTGCCATCGATACCGGACCTAATGAGCTTAAACCAGAGATGCATACGATCCGTTAAGTCATATGCCTTTAAATAATCGACAAAGCAGCAAAACAGTTTTTGTTTATTATTGATATGACTTTCAATCAATGATTGAAGGACAAATAATGCGTCGACCGTACTTTAACCCGGTTTGAATCCGAACTGTGCGTCAGTTAAAATGTCATTAGCTGTAGCCCAATTTTGTAAGCGTTCATTGAGTATACTCGTGAATTACTTAGCAAAACAACTCACAAGGGTTATACCTCTATAATTGTTGGGTATTGAAGGATGGCCTTTTTTATAAAGGGGGATAATCAGACCCGTTGACCAGCTGTAAGGAAATTTCCCGGACTTGAGAATATGGTTAAATAACAATTCCAATGCATCACCTATTGCATGAACACTTTATTTAAAGTATTCGTATATTATATTGTCCGAAGAACATGCCTTATTATTTCCTAATCGTTTTGTTGCCATGATAATTTCCTAGATTGTTATGTATCTGTCGAGCTCCGGGTAAGTACTTTCAGAGTTATGGTTACTGTCGAAATTGCGAACAAAATTTATACTGTTTTCATTATTTATATTACCTTCGTTTTTAGCCAGGTTTTTAAAGTGTTCAACGAACTCATTTAATTCAATTGTTTCTCCGTTAGGATTTGGTGATCTTTTTTTGAACATTTTCCAAAAGTCTTTAGGTGACTTAGATTTCATGCTATCCATTTTGCGTCCTAAAGTTCTTTTAAAATCTGTCTTGCATTTACGACAATAATATTTATACGATTTCTTTTTCTCTAATACTGACTGTCGATTGCTCTCGTTATTAATTTGGTTATAATTGTATAAAGCATCCTTATATTCTTTACGTTTACTTTCGCACTCCGCATTATACCATTTTTGTTTATTTTTGTCATGTGAATCGAATTGATTTCTATCGCATTTAATAGTGTGCGCGAAATAAGGATTATCTTAAGACGTTAAGTATTGAGTAAACATTGATGCTAGTTCCTCTGCATCATCGTTATTATCTATCCCTCGTTTTAAACTTAACTCGAGATTCGCAATGTCGCCCGATAATTCTGAAAGGAAAGCTTCCTTGTGAATAGGATTCCATTTCACAAAAGTTTTACGTCCTCGCTTATATGTTTGGCTAGTTGTCCCAATTTTTAAACTATATTCAAGGGGAGCGTGATTAGAAAATTCATTAAAATCTTGTATTGTAAATTGCACGATATTTACAAAATTTTCCGACCGTGTTAACAGATAGTCAACTAAGCTCTGCCCATTGTGTGTAAAACATGTTATTTTACCAATATTATTATTGTTATGTAATCTACCGTTAACAACTCGAAAATTTGTAGCCAAACATAAATCTAGTAATGCGTCCCCGAAGCGGTTTGAATTCAAATCACACGTTGCCCTAGGCATAGGATGGTCAATGTCTATAAAATCAAGATTACTTAAACTACGATCATATGCAATATAATCTAGTTTTCGACCAATTCTTGCATTTAAATCGCCCGTTACGTAAACCGCACCTAGCTCGCTGAAAGTATTAATATCAGATTCAATAGTTTTAAAAATATCTCCATCAAATCGTGAATTTTCAGGTGCAATATATGTCACAGCAATATACATGTCATTTTCAGTATTAAAAACATGTTGATCAAGTTTAATCCATAATAGACAATCTATTTCATTTTAACAACTGAAACCCCTTTTCGTATATTATCGCGAATATATACAATAATTCCACCACGTGCACGCTTCGCACGCTAATTTTGATAACGTCTATATGAATGTATCGGATCACTAAATCCAGACAATTTAATATTCGATTTTGAGTTTGTCCATATTTCAGTTAAACAAATAATATCATATTGTGAAAGTAATTTTACAAATTCCGATGATGAAGACTTGTCCGTTGTGAGCCCCTCAACGTTCCAGGTTACACATTTCACAACACTCCCACATTTCTCCTAAGCATTCGACTTGTATTCACGGCCGTCGATGAATAGTTTATCCACCCTCAGGTAGGCCTCCTTATTCTCTTCTCTTTATAGCAAAAACAACGATGGAATTTAAAAATGTAACATAAAATGAAACCTTATGATTTCGGTTTATAATCGGATTGTTAATTCACTCGTTATCCAAAAATATTAGAGTTTAGTGTTATGAATAATCGAAAAATAAATTGCGCAAATAGTCTTGAAAAATAATATATGCTGTATTGCTGTATTGAATTCACCCTAATGAGGATTTTTTCCCTAAATGTCACTTATTACGACAGACGCGTTTGATATACTAGTAAACGTTGGTTTGCCCACAA
Source organism: Dreissena polymorpha (assembly GCF_020536995.1). Classification (NCBI taxonomy): domain Eukaryota; kingdom Metazoa; phylum Mollusca; class Bivalvia; order Myida; family Dreissenidae; genus Dreissena; species Dreissena polymorpha. Next base: position 99,962,417 of record NC_068360.1, on the reverse strand, counting down.
CGTTTGTGAACGGATACTTCGGTAAATTGGTACTATATCGACAAACAGTTCATACATCGCACATAAATAATTGTATATAAAATCGGAGCATTTAAATGAAATATATCACTTGTTCATTTGCCTGGCAAAACATGTCAAATATTTATTAAATATGATTACTCTTTTTACAACCATTTTGAGCACTAAGTTTATTTAGTTGCGCACAATGAAAAAAAGCACGCTGACAATATTTAGCATATACAACTACAAATCAAACCACTGATGTCGTGCACTTGTTGGGAAAAATAACTACAAAACAATCAACAATTGTATTAAGTTTGGCTGTATAAACCACAACGAACCAAACAACCTATGTACAACATTTGGTTGGCCTTAAGTTCATTAAGAACACCATTACATATCCGTGGGACAGCTGCATTGACATTAATAACTTATTTGGTTTCATCGCCCGGCATGTGTAGTCCGAGGGAATAAACACCGACAACTGATCTTTAGGTCGAAATCATATTAGTGTGAGATATATGTACCACCGTGGTTTGTTTCACCGTTGTTTGTGGACATGTCTAGGCATTACCTCAGCACGGAAAAAGTTGTCAAGCTGAATGTAGGAGGAACCTTTTATAGCTCGACCAAGGAAACCTTGACCAAGGTAGGCCATTTGAGTCGTGCGTTTTAAGTGGCACGCGCCCAATACCACAGGTTTAAATTTGTTATAAATTATTAACCTGATTAAATATAACTGGCTTATAAATGATTTGAATATTCGTTTGCTCTTGCTTCGAAGATGAACAACGATTGCTGTCAATTAGCGAATTTGCTACGAGTTTTTATAGTTCACTTTTGAAATGCGATGTGGTGTTAAAGGTAAAGCTAGTAGAAGTATTACGAGAAGTTAACATACACATTACGTTTAACACTTTCACAAAGTCAACTTCGCTTTCTTTTAATTACTACCGTGAATGTATGAAATCCACAATTTATGTTTGAAAATACACGCTTAGGGAACATATACGGTGTACGGGCATATACACAATAATATTGTTATTTACCTCCTACCAGGTTCACGGAAGCTACATCGGGCGGATATTCACCGGCGAAGCTCCTTGCCCGAGGGATGAACGGGGAAGTTACTTCATTGACCGCGATGGGCCCATTTTCAGGTTTGGTGGCTAAGGAGAGTTGGATGATCGGGTGGGATGATCAGAGGATTCATATAATTTAATACTGTGGGTGGCGGAGCAATTCTCACCGTAAATACATGATAGTCAAAACTGTTTATGCACGTTTTGGAAGCATTAAGGACGAAGAAAGAATGTAATTTAACACGATTCTACAGTCTCTTGGAACAGCTGTGGTCTCAGAAACGTTAATTTTGTTAAAAAATATCAATTTTGTGTTCTTAAATGCACGACATTTATACTTATACAAAACTGGAGTAAAGGCTAAAAGAAAGTAAACACGCGGATGCGGCAGTGTAGGAAAATTATAGTAAATAAATTCGTAACGAAAGACGTATTTAAATGAGGTATTGATTAAAATTGAATAACACTTCCGAGAGGGGAATTTTTCCAATATTTGGGAAAAAATATATACTCTAGAGATGGGGGAATGGGGCCGAATAACGTCGAATATTTCATCCAAAAAAAACACTGCTCAGTCTCGTGTGAGGGTTTGCAATGCCTATTTATTTAGGGTCACTACAATGGCCGGTATTCAAGTAGAAGTAAAGGACATCTTAGCCTAGTTGTAGTTTATTGAAAACTTAACATCCAATTAACTAGTGACAGTTTTTTTCTGCTTACAAAAAAGCGAAAAAAAGAGTAATATTTACTTGGTTTAAACTTTTTAATATCAACATACGTCAAAACACAAACTATCATAAGTCATATGGAATTTTATTAATTTAAGGGATTTTCTTGACTAATAAGCTTGTCAACACGGGGGCTGTTTTGTATTTAGTTTTATTGACTGAAGGAGTGTTTTTATCGATCACACTGTGGTATAAATGGGTAAGAATACGGTTGTTCTCGCGATTTCATTTCGAGTTTGAACAACGTTGAAACAGGATACGTCCTGATTCAACATCGACGTCACAATTTGGTATACGATTAAACAAACGTAATGTGTTTGTATGTTGTGTATATGTATAAATGAATGTAATTGATTGATAAGTGTGCACATTTGATAAATTATCTCTTTTTATTCATTGTATTTTTTTACACAATAATATGCAGGTATTCAAGTTCATTTGTGATGTATGTTTCTTCGATATACTAATACTCTGTCATATTTTAAATGTAATAAACATTGCCTGTTGAAAACCCTCGGGTTCCTTCTCTTTTCGAATTTAGCTATTAATATCTATTTAAGGAAACAGCTTATCTCCAAATCATTACTGAACCCGACTCTGTTTTATTTAAAATCGTATGACAATTGTTTATTTCGTACAACAAATGTGACGCACTACCATATTTAGTAACTTCATTTCAGTACATACTAGTCATAAACACATGGGCCGTGCACTGGGAAAAAGGATTTAATGAATGTGCGTAACGTGTCATCCTAGTACAGCCTATGCAGTCCGCACAGGCTAATCAGGACGACACATTCCGTTTTTACGATTTTTGCGTTAAAAGAAAGTTTCTTCTTAGTAAAAATCCAGAACAGGCGGAAAATGTCGTGCCTGATTAGCCTGTGTAGACTGCAAAGGCTTATCTGGGACGACACTTAACGTACATGTATATATGCCTTTTCAAACCCCATAAGTCAGTCGTAACTCCTGATACTTATACGACAATGCCGAATCAACCAATCCGAATGTCCAGTAAATACACGTATCGTCCCTTTAATTATGCAAAAGTATTGAAGAATGGACCATTTGATCGTTCCTTTAGTTATGCATAAGTATTGAAGTACCGCCGTCTGTACACATGCATGTTAAGTCTCTTATAACTTACTTCAGAGTGGTCACGTGCATATGTGCTACTTGCATATATATGAGTCGCGTTTTGCAAAAACTGGACATAGTGCATGTGCGTAAAGTGTCGTCCCAGATTGGCCTGTGCAGTCCGCACAGGCTAATCAGGGACGACACTTTCCGCCTAAATTGGATTTTTGCTAAGACGAAACTTTATATGTAAACGAAAAATGTCATAATAAAGCGGAAATTGACGTCTCTGATTAGCCTGTGCGGACTGCACAGGCTAATCTGGGACAAGACTTTACGCACATGCATTATGCCCAGTTTTCTCAGAACGCGGCTCATATGTTAAGTACGATATGCATATGCAGATGAAAGAGACCTAATTGAAAACATTCTAAACACAATATAGAAACACGTATTTGTTTCTTAAACTATTGAGCACTGTGAATGATTGTGTTATTTCACGATCCTTCATGTGCACGTGCTCATATTCAGTATATTATAGATTAAAACAAGCTAAGACATATTAGTTTTATCATACAGAATGAACATATGATATGTCATGGTCGTCGATCATAAAAAAAGCACCAAAAATGACGTTTAGAGAGATCTTTCAAATAATTAGTAATAGATCTTCGCAGTAAATATAATTTACTAAACAGTTCATGCACAAAAACGTATGAACACTTAAAACTATGATAAATATTGGAACTGTCATGGAAATCTCTTTTGAGTCCAGTCAATTAAAAAAACGACACGTCGTACTGTCTTCCACTGGCTTATTTTAGGTTCTTGTGCCCCCGGGCCCTGCTCGCTATCACGTACACTACCACGGTGAGTAGAATACACGACCCGAGAGCAATTCCCACTGCGAGGGCCAGGGCGAGGTCAGTTTCCGGGCTTATGCCATGTCTACCAAGACTCGTGCTCACGTCTTAAAATATGAGAACAATACATGTAATAATTTCTTTAAAAAAATCATTTGCAAATATAAAGCTTTTAGTGTTGCATTTTGATTAACAAATCATCATCATCATCATCATCATCATCATCATCATCATCATCATCATCATCATCACCATCACCATCACCATCACCATCACCATCATTATCATCATCATCATCATCATCATCATCATCATCATCATCATCATCATCATCATCATCATCATCATCATCATCATCATCATAATCATCATCACTTTAATCATAATCAAAATCGCCACAATCATAATCGTCATAATCATCATCATCATCAGCAGCAGCAGCAGCATCAGCATCATAAGCATCATCATCATATTCTTAATTATCTTAATAATCATCATTATCACTGTCGTAACCACGACCAAAATCATCATCTGATTTTTCTGCTGCTTCGTCATTATCATAGTCATCACCACCACCACAACCACTATTTACACCACAAACACAACCACTACCATCATATCAATCATAATCATCATCATATGTAAAACAATCTTCAGCACGTACGCAAGGTCCATCATAGGTATTCAAACTTTGACTCACATGTGTCATAAACAATAACGAAAAAAACAACTCACTTTCTGAGGAAATGTTCGTGTGACTGTCTGATCCAAATGCTCTGTAACTCAAATTTACCATCGTCATGGTAACTCCCATTGACAACGGGATGTCTCGCGTGCGGTCGCAGCGGTAGGAACCGTTGAATTGCGCAGCATTCGTTCCGTTTGGGAAAGTTAACGTCAAATTGTGCTTTCCTAAATTGGTAGCGTTCGGGAAATAGGATTTGTCAATAATATAATTCAAAAATACAAGCTGCCATTCGTATTCATTATCTACTGTTGATGAGTTAGCGAAGATGAATGTCAAGTTCTAGTTGTCTAGAAATTTTATGTTGAGTTGGTTCGTGCCGTCGGGTTTGGAACACACCACTGTAGGTTGTGCCGTTCTGTGGAATTGTAATGTTTACTGTGTCATTCTGAAAGCAAGTCATCATCATTAAAATAATAAATATTAGTTAAGTTTGGACGTACATGAATACGTTGTTTGATCATTTAAAAACAACCAAAGATCGCAGATCAAATTGCAAAAGAAATCGTTTGTTCCAACGCAGTTCATGTTCATAAAATAAATACTAAAATACAAACAGCGATTTAAAAACAGACCAACAAATGTATAGAACTAATTTACAATAAGCATGTTTAAACAACCATCGACTCTTTAAAATCCTTTCGCACACATATTGATAGCCTTACAATGTATACACTCGTAGTCGTGCATTTCTCTGAAAATAGGAAGACAACTCGTAATTTATATCACTGATATTTTCGTATATTTGCTATATCACTTTGTCTGTGTGTATTTTAATTTAAGACATTGCATCAACCAGGGTGCAGAATCACGTGACTTTGTTGGGGTTTTCCAATTAAACGTAATTGGATGTAACAGTAACACACCGGTAATTGCTGCTTTTTTGCAAATAACTTTTTAAAACAATTTTTCTTAAGAATTTCAACTATTGCATAAAAGACAGATTTTTATACTGCTTATGGCGATGTGAAATACATCAGAATTACTTGATTTAAATTTAATTCGCTCCCTAGAGAAATGTATGTTTTGCAAATTTTGAGAGAATTTTCTTCTAGTGAAATTGACCTTGAGCGGATACCCAATACATACTTTGAACACCTAAAGCAAACGTGTGAGGACTTCCCGTTTAGCGATGTTGTTGTGCTCAAGAAAAGAATGTTTACGCGGAGCAGCGAGCCACTTCCGGTTCGGCTCGCACAAGATATTTACGCGATTATTGAGGTTGCTGAAGGTGGAGAACCGTACTTGCTGAAGCCGATGATCAGCACTGCGAAGGCTAGGAAATCAACAGTAGTGCGAGCGATTACGAATATAGAGACTGAAAATCAGGTTGGTAGTGGTCGACAACCTGGAAAGTGTATGTGTTCTAGTGATATCTGCATACTGAAATACCAGATTTCTACCCTTCAGGCGGATCATCTGATTTTCAAACAGGCTATGTATGCAAGAAACGAGCTGCGTCCGAAGGAAACGGAAGCTACAATAGACTCACTTCGGTCAATCAAGGTACACATTTTGAAGTGTAATGAGGCTATAAAAGACTGTTCCGACAGCACTTTATCGACCATTAGAAACTTAGTGACGGTAGTCAGTGCATCTGTGGCGAAGATCACTGAGCTAGAGGACAGACTCATGGTTCTAGAGGTCCACCCGTTGATAGATGATGTGAATAATCAGGATTAAAACGCGGAATATACTGGAAACTGTGTGTTAGATAGCAGCGTTACATTCACCGCGGTTCCGATCTGTCATTGGTTCGCCTGACATAAGGGGCGACGTTCGTTCTGTGCCAGAAGTGATTGACAACGAGTGCGATAAACCTCTAGTCTCCGATAAAACTCTTGATGTTGTTAAGCCGAGCAATCGTGCCTGCTCGCGTCGTGTCCCTACAACGACAGAACACACGTCGCAGGTAACCTAAGTGCAACTCCCGATACCGGTACGTGTCACAGAGCGGTCAGATGACATACCTACAGGTGAATGGCTGGAGGGGGGTGACTTTGAAGTGAAACGACGCAGGCGGACGCCTCGTTTCTGTCTTCTTGGCCTTAGTAAAAAAGGTAAATATAGACATTCTTACAAAAGTAATAGAACGGAAAGGCCCAGCTGTGTCAATGCTGGGTGTTTTCCCCTCTAAGTCAAGACCAGGAAAGGTTGTGATTCGACTTAACGTTTACGATAATGACATGGCCGACCGCTTATTGGAATATGACTTTTGGCCGATATATATTTTTTGCAGGCCATGGCGTAAAAGGGTGGCGAGAGAGCAATCGCCGAGACTTCGAGAGCGACGTAAGCGTTTGGAAAATTGGGTGGACGCTCCTCGCTTCGACTCCTATAATAACGACCCCTGGTCAAATCGATTTAGCAGTCTGGATACGGAGATGGACTAACCCGAGTGTTGGGTGTGATAATGGCTCCATTTAATGTGTTGTAATGGAAGACTTTAAATTAAAACTATTGACATGGAATGCAACTGGAATTATGTCCAGCGCATCATACTTGTGTAAAACATTGACTAACTTTCACATAAATATTTGTGGTATTTCTGAACATTGGTTACTTCAACAAAGTGTACATTTTCTCGACTCTGCTTTTAAAATTATAGATATATTGTCAAGTGTGATAATGACCTATAATTGCCTAGCAAACGGAAAATTGGTAAAGGGGGAGTAGCCCTACTTTGGCGACATGAACTCAATGACAGAGTTTCGCCACTTGAAATTGATGATGATAGAATTATTGGTATACAGTTACAAATATCACCAATCAATTATGTATTTATTTTTCAAGTGTATCTACCGTGTACCAATCATTTTAATGTGTTATACAGTGATTACGTTCAGAAATTGTATGAACTTTGGTGTGCCTATTGTGAGTTAGGGATGGTAATTCTTATGGGTGATTTGAATTGTTCTGTACTTGATGACAAACCCAGAAGTTTGCTTCTTAGGCAGTTCTTTTCAGACCCGCAGAATATACCTGTAAACTGTTTGCCAGCTTGTAATGGTATGAAGTCTAGATTTGTATCATATGATGGTGTATATGAATCAGTGATTGACTATATTTGTTTATCTAGTGACTGTATTGATCTCGTTTCGCATTGTGAAATTTTATGATGATTGTCTTAATGTATCTAGACATAGACCTGTCACAGTAAACATAAACTTTCCTGTGTCAGACGGTAAATTTAACATCAGTGAAGAATCTTTTAAACGTATCAGCTGGAAAAGAGCCACGGATGCACAAATTAGTGACTATGTTGGAAATGATACAAACTCTTTGAATCAATGTACATATGTGTGCGATAGTAAAGAATTTATTGACTCAACATATACTACGTTATGTGACGTGCTGACAGGAGCGGTAGGAACTTGTATCGGTCATAGACCATTTCAGTCTCTTTCAAAGCCGTACTGGGATAGTGGTTTACGTGAATACCATAAACAGATGCGCTATTATAGGTCCCAGTGGTGTCGTGCTGGACTTCCGAGGAACAAAACTAACGCTGAGTATATGTCCTATAGGACGGCAAAGAGGGACATCCGGCGAGCCCATAGAAAGGCAGAAAATGAGCATATGCAGATGAACCGGGAAATTGACGAATCTGCAGAAATAAATACAAATGATTTCTGGAAACAGGTCAACACACGCCGTATGGCCCATAACTGTAATAAGTCCACATCTGGTATCAAGTTTGGTGAAATTGTGCATCGTGACCAAAAAGCGATTACGGAACAATGGGGGTTTTATTTTGAAAGACTATATTCAACATCTAACTATGAGCATTTTGATGACAAATGGCGTGATCATGTGCCACAAAACGTCGGGCAACTGCGTGAGACATTGATACCTGACAGCAACGCCACAGTAATGCCCGAAGACATTGAGAGGTGTATACGTTCTTGTCCGAGGGGAAAGGCTCCTGGATATGGTGGTATAACATACGAGCATCTCAAGCCAGTAGCGAGTGCTATTTCGCCATTATTAGCTAATTTCTTCACTGCAATTCTTCGTACAGTGTACATTCCTGACATTCTCAAGCGTGGTGTTATAATAAACCTACATAAAGGAGGATCGAAACCAAAGGACAATCCGGGTAGCTACAGAGCTTTAACCCTTACTACTATTGTGTTAAAGCTCTTTGAATCTGTGCTTTTACACCGATTTAGTACACATATGATGGCCGACATTAACATTAAACAGGGTGGTTTCCAGGAGGGTCTTGACTGTCTGATGACGTCATTCATGTTACGTGAAAGTGTCTATTTTGCACGTGAACATGGATCAAAGCTATACGTGTGCTACCTGGATGGGAGACAAGCGTTCGATAAAGTGTGGCATTACGGCCTCTTTTACAAGCTCCAAACAAAAATAGACGACACTTTACTGCTCGCATTCATTGAATTATACGTGAACATGACTAGTTTTGTCAAAAATCGTGGTCATACATCAAAATGGTTCCCTGTTTATCAGGGAACTCGACAAGGCGGGAAAAGTTCACCGAACTGCTATCTAGTATATATAAATGGATAAATCAATGCTCTTGAACATTCTGGTCTAGGTTTTTGTGTGTACGGAATGAATATAAACAGTCCTACAGTAGCAGACGACATGATTCTCATTGCATTTTCAAAGCACGCACTTGATGGCATGGTGAAAATATGCTATGACTATTCGTGTAAATGGCGCTTTGAATATAATCCATAAAATGTGCAGTTATAGTATTCAACGAACAGCGATGCCGTCGACGTGAACGTACTTGGACACTCGGGCGTGAAACTATACAGGAAGCAGAAACGTACACACATCTTGGACTGAAATGTGACCGTCGAAGATGAGAGGTACTCTCTCTTATATCCTTCATTACAGATTTAATCCTGCTGAACTTAATCCTATAACACTTCGAAAATTATATGTTAATGTGGTCTTGCCCAAAGCTTTATATGGCTCGCCGCTATGGTGCAACTATTCTTATGGTGGCATAAATGAACTTGAAATATCCCATAGAAGATGTGTTAAACAAATTCTTAGCGTCGGTAGGTACACAAACACCGATGTTGCATTGTCATGCTTAAACATTGAATCCGCGGAGAATTGATAGACTTTGAGAAGCTTCAGTTTTTCGGGCAACTGTGCCGGCTTTCAGTTAGATTCTTGGCCAAGTGTTCATCTATTGACTAACACGATATTGCTTAGGGTGCATTAATATGCAAGGGCTGATTCCTGACATCTACAGACTTTTACAAAAGTACAGTTTGATGCTTACCCTAGAAACATATCTGGAAAGTGGTTAATTCTCCGAAAAGATGGCATGGAAACGGACAATCAGCAACAGTGTTAGAATTACAAACAGACAAAGACGCTCACACATTGCAAATAAAATTACATGTGTCGAGGATTTAAAGCTATTTGAAGCTGATAGACCGCTTACCGCCATCGTCATTTCTAAGACTTCACCGTCACTCTCTGTGAACCACAAGTCAACGAAGATCCTAAGTATGGCGATGTCGAGGCAATTTGCAAGTAAATGTGCAATCTCTTACAAGTTCACCGACAGTATTGTGAACCATACTCTCTGGTTTTGTGAAAAAACAGAATCCAAAAGGAATAAGCTTATTGTTGAACTGTACAGAGTGATTGGGCACTGGAAATTTAATCAATTTATGACTCTTCCCGTTTCAGGGGGGCCTGCGTATACGGGAGCTTACCGCGTTTAAGTGAGAACGTTGTTGCAAAACTTCAAAGATGGCGTCGTTTTAGTGTTTTTCGTGAAGGAGTAGCGGATATTTTCACCCGGTAAGCCAATTGATATTTATATTTCTTTTGAATGAATAAGCCAATTCGGCTCTACGGTGTTTGTGTTCCCCTCGGTTTTTTGTTTCAATACCGTAGACGTCGGAATAAAAAAGTTATTGAAGCAAAACCGTCGACAAATTTGTTGTTTAATTTCTTGACCTTCGAGATGTTGGATGTTCGAATATCATTTTCTCTCACAATAAACAGTATTTGTACATGTTTACAGTAAAATATAACATAAATCGCGATTATTTTATTATCTCGACGTGTTTTTATGTCTATTAATTCATTTAATGCCGAATTATAACGGTTAAACCCCCCTTTTTGGAACAAAACTTCCTTTTAAGCACATTTTGGGACCTGACTTCTAAATGATAAACAGCTCTTTCCTATGTTAGAAGGTTTTATGCGAAATAAATTTCGTGAATGAATTCCGCATTGGTGCGAGTGTTTTGGAAATCATTTTTACATGAGGAAATCAAGTTATCTTTTTTTTATTAATTGTTATATTATCAATTTTTGTTATTGTATGTTTTATCGCGTACTTAACGCTAACATTTAGTGTGTGTAAAATATAAGACGGTATTATTAACACAGTGTAATCCTTACCTGTTTATTTTAACACATATGGACATACTTATGTTTGAATATGCATCAAACGGAATACTATGCCAACTAAACGAAATAAAATGCTTACTATTTCCAGATATCAAGACGCCAGTTATATATTTCGAGGATGTCAAGATTAAAAAAGACGGCGTAACGAAGTGTGTACCGCTCTAGAAAGCGAAAGGTACATGAAAACCCACCGATCAAACAAAAAAGATAACGTCGAAGTACCACACAAAACAATCACATGTACGTGCAATATAAGTGTAATGAAAACAGAAAAGAGTAAAGCCGTTTCGATACTAGTATACGGTTGCTTTAACCAAATACTGCCATTGTTGCGATTCGGAATACATGAAGCAATTTGGAATACCTGACACCTGCTTAAAAGATGCATAACGGTGGATGTTTTTTTAATGAAAACTTAAATATTAATTGTTTATTTAATACAATGACATTTGACACGTTTTACCATAACGATACTGATACATGTATGTGACTTTGATGTGACAAATTTTTGACGACCTTCTTATAAACCAGTTCTGAGTTGGTCACTATATTATAATCGCAGAAAGTGAATTTGTAGTGGATAGAAAGATTTGTGCAAATGCAATACACGATATGATTTCAGTAGAAGTGATCAATATAAACATGTACTTTTTTCTCTTTTATACATATGTGAATACATATTATTTAAGACTGTTGTATTAAGGGAATAAAGTATTGGTTCACGTAGAAAGATTATTTCGTGTGTTCCTAATATTGCCTTCTAATGGTAAGTTAATATGTCAAATGCATAACAAATTCATTCCGACCAAAATCTTTTTTATCATGTATGTAAGTGCTGATTACAATTGAAAATGTATGCAGAGACATTGTTGGAAGAAATGACGTAACATAGATAATGGTTTTTGTTTCATAAAAAAGTGAGAAACTAGCATGACATATACGGAACAAAACGTGTAATTAAGTAGCACTCATAGCAATTATATGTCAGACTTGTCTATGTAGAAATAATAAAATATTACAAAAAAACAAACACATAATACATCATCTGTACATTTTTTGTTTGGTTCGTTTGTTTTATTTGCTGTTTTAGTCCGGCTCTGTTTAAGGACTCTCTCTTGCATATTCTACATTTAAACTCATGTGGTCCACGAATGTGGAATGGTATCCCAGTCCTCCGCTAATGTTAAATTCCTAATTACATAATGTTATACTGCAACGAAAGATGCATTTTCTATCGCCCTTTAACCTTCGTCATATGAAAAGACAGTTAAAGAATGGTTAAAGAAAATTTCATATCAGAATAAGGTCGACACGTCATAAAATACATTTAATTAATAAAAATATTACTGAAAAGGCTGATAAACATTCTATTATATCGTACATCAGCTACCCCACAACCCATCTTCTTTAAAATCGGTGAATTGATTCAGTTGGTCGGCAGGTTTTGTGTACAACGTGGGGATTTTTCTGGTAACCAAGAGCGACGTCAACGTTCATGAAGCCTTTCATTCATAAATGTATATATGCGTCAGGTGTCAAAACCAGCATCACCGGATGTAAAATCTATTTTTGACCTGCATATTATCCGCTGCTGTGTGCCCCCGCAAATTAGTATAAAATGGATTCCGAACCGGTTATTAGTTAACATAACATCAGGACATAATATCCCTTCCAAAAAGGGCGCTATGCTGCTTAATAGTACATGTATATTGCAAAAACGTAAAGCTCCCCACGTATAATGTCGCAGTTTATAACAATACAAGTTATGTTTCATCTTTTGTAATGTGACTTGAGGTTTCGTATCTTTGAAAAGTATGAAAGAGGCATACATTTATACAGAGGAAACGTTCTTTAAAACATTCATATCAATGGTAAATTCAATCACGACAGAAAGTTCGTGTATTTGGAAGTCATGTCCCAAAATGTGCTTAAAAGGAAGTCAGTTCCATAAAGAGGGGTTAAACCAATAGTTTTTGGCAATAAATTAGTTATAAGAGATAAAACAGCGTCGGGAAAATGAAATAATCATGGTTTTAGTTATATTTTACCGTACACGTGCATCAATACTGTGTATTATAAGAGAAAATGATATTTGCACATCCCGTTTCTCGATCGTCACGTAAGGAGACAACAGATTTGTGAACGGTTTTCCTTCAATAACTTTTTTATCCTTACGTCTACGATCTTTAAACAAAAAACCGAGGGAAGCACAAACACCGGAGAGCCGAAAGGGCGTATTCATTCAAAAGAAATATAAATATAAACTGGCTTACCGGGTGAAAATATCCGCTACTCCTTCACGAAAAACACTAAAACGACGCCATCTTTGAAGTTTTGCAACAACTTTCTCACTTAAACGCGGTAAGCTCCCGTATACGCAGGCCCCCCTGCGTATTGACAATGAGTAGACATATAGTGTGTCTTGCATTAGCAGTACCTGAAGATGGCATTTTTAGCAATTTCGTTTTACTCAAACTCATATGTGATCTGTATTAACTTGTTTATATTATACCCGCCTAAATCGACTATAATGTTTCTTTGTATTAACCTACAGGATGATATTGTCAGTATATTATGGATAACCTAACTTTAGCTTGAATTTTCGTTTTCGTTTAAGGTAAAGTAAATTAAGTTATCGACAATAGCGAAATAGTTTGGTAATTGAATATTTATAAATTTATAAGTGTGTGTGTGTGTGTGTGTGCGCGTGCGCGTGCGCGTGTGTGTGTGTGCGTGCGTGCGTGCGTGCGTGCGTGCTTGCGTGCGTGCGTGCGTGTGTGTGTGTGTGTGTGTGTGAGGGTGTGTGTGTATGTGTGTGTGTGTGTGTGTGTGTATGTGTGTGTGTGTGTGTGTGTGTGTGTGTGTGTGTGTGTGTGTGTGTGTGTGTGTGTGTGTGTGTGTGTGTGTGTGTGTGTGTGTGTGTGTGTGTGTGTGTGTGTGTGTGTGTGTGTGTGTGTGTGTGTGTGTGTGTGTGTGTGTGTGTGTGTGTGTGTGTGTGTGTGTGTGTGTGTGTGTGTGTGTGTGTGTGTGTGTGTTGTGTGTGTGTGTGTGTGTGTGTGTGTGTGTGTGTGTGTGTGTGTGTGTGTGTGTGTGTGTGTGTGTGTGTGTGGTGTGTGTGTGTGTGTGTGTGTGTGTGTGTGTGTGTGTGTGTGTGTGTGTGTGTGCGGGTGTGTGTGCGTGCGTGATTGCGTGCGTGCGTGATTGCGTGCGTGCGTGCGTGCGTGCGTATGTGTGTGTGTGTGTTTTCATGATTATATATTTTGTAAATTATGCCACTCTTCCTATGTTGGACATGCTTTGTGATTATTGTATAGTCATGTTGTTCGAATCTTCGATATCGGAGGAAATAAAGATTATACTTGTTCCAAAATTTCATGTAACCGCACGACTATGCGTCATGCAAGGTGAAATTTGTCACCGAGTTCAGACGTATTCAAAGGAATGAGTCTTATACCTTAAAGGGGCCTTTTCACGTTTTGGTAAATTGGCAAAATTAAAAAATGGTTTCAGATTCGCATATTTTCGTTTAAGTTATGCTATTTGTGAGGAAATAGTAATACCCGGTACTGAGCATTTTCCAAGCTCTAAAATATCAATTATATTATCATCTTTTGACGATTTGAAAACCTGAAAATTATAAAGCGTTGCAACGCGAAAGGATTAAATAATTTGGAGTGTTATGTTGTTGTCGTTATATTTTGGGAAACTACGAGGATTGCTTATATAAGTAAAAAATACATCAGCTCATAGCATGAGCCCGGATGGTCGAATGGTCTAAGCGGAAGACTTTTTACTCCATGACTCCATGGATCAGTGGTTCGAGCCCAGTTGAGGGTTACTTTTTTCCTTTTTGTCCCCTACCGGTTTCACCGGAGGGGACTTATGGTTTGCGCTCTGTGTGTCTGTCCGTCTGTCTGTAAGTCTGTCTGTCACACTTTTCTGGATCCTGCGATAACTTTAAAAGTTCTTAATATTTTTTTCATGAAACTAAAAATGTGGATATATGGCAATATGGACATTATGCCCGTCATTTAATTTTGTTCCTATGTCAAAAATATGGTTGATATGGCAACAAATAGACTAGAAATACTGCTGAAATTGGTGGTTTTCTGGATCCTGCGATAACTTTAAAAGTGCTTAATATTTTTTCATGAAACTTGCAACATGGATAGATGGCAATATTGACATTATGCACGTCATTTCATTTTGTTCCTACGTCAAAAATTGTGGTTGCTATGGCAACCAAAAAAAATCTGAAAATGGTGAAATTTCTGACAAATTTTGGAGCCGGTAGGGGACCATATTGCTTGACAATAGCCTTGTTTTAAATTGTATTCGTGTTTGTGATTTACAAGAGATTTTAGGTCCCATGTTTGAATTTATCAATAGAAAGCATTTAATGACAAGCTTAAATACATGCCAAAATCTGTGAAAAGGCCCCTTTAAGATATCGGCACAAACTGCTAGAAAAACTGTTTTTTTATGCACAAAAGGTTTTTGCAAATGTATTTCAATAATTTGAGATATTTGCACAAAATAAAGTTCTTAACGGTGTGTTTACATTCTGTCTAGCCCGTGTGTAACGCCCTGAAAACCCCGTTGATTCTGCACCCTGTCAACGCATTGTGCCTACCTTAGTAGCTGTGACGTACGGAATTGTCAGGCGTATACCCGCCGTCATGACAACACACGTCACGTTGCCATCGGTTACTGTGTAGTTGTTGGTCGGCGGTGCCTGTGCGACTACATTGTCACATATTGGTACATGTATGTGCATATTTACATTATTTTAAAATGATATTGCTTATGACAAATTAAGTCGTATAAATTGTTTGCTTTGATTCCAATACTTGTACTTAAGACAACATATGTATTAAGGCAGAATTATCATTGCAAGTATGTACATGCATTCGAAGAAATGTTTTGTAATGTTAGCGAGCAGACGCGTCTGCGGTCGGGCAAACAATCACTACATCGTTGCAATAAAACGCTTACACCATTGTTCCATTTCGTTTAACTTTAAACCTCGTCTCATAATAGTGAAAAAAAACACCTCAATATACAATATACAAATAGTTCAGATAGTTCACAGAGAACTATGGTAAAGTCCACCACATAGATTTCCGTAAGTCATTTGTTGTAATTTAAAATGCAGTTTAATAGAAATACACCACATTTACATTTAAAAAAACGATGTTTTCCACAAGTCGTCTTCAGCTCATGTTGAATATTTGACGGCAGCGTTACACAGGCAATCAAACAGTAACATACGTTTACAACGTCAAGTCACACATATAGTCCATTACTCACATATGACAACATATCGTGAACATGGGTCCAATCTATGTTTGCTAGATACCTTTACATGTACATCTGCGGTACACAAGTATAATGTCCATTAACACCAATTTTATTGAAACTGTATTATCGCGGTTTGAGCTATCAGACCTCGCGTGTTTGACTTCCCTATCTCTCACAAGGCCTTTACAAAGCGCTTATTTTGATTTAAAACGTTATCTCCCTCTCTAACCTTGACAAATGTTACGTTCTAGGTCATCGGAACTTAAATTTACTTGTTCACAGAATTTTGCATTAAAAAAACATTGCATTTCACATTGCAAATTTATATTTGATAGTTTGTATGGTAAATGCTGAAATGATGCATCTATGTTGGTGGATTTCTTCATTATTTTCACAAATAAATAGCTTAAGAGATAATATATCATTTAATAGACTTTATATTTCCTAGACCCTAGTATACTCATTGTGGCAAAAAGGTATTGAATCTTGAAACTGACATCTCAATCCGTAAATTACTACTAGCAAGGAGTAAAAAAACATCCAGTAGAGTTTAATTCTAAAAATATATACAAACACTATTAATGATCATAAGTTGTTGTACATTTGTATTATAAAAAACTGATAACACTCAAATTATACACACCGGAGCAACATATTCATGCAAAATATAGACATGTATTTAATGTATTAAACTTGTATTGTTCATTTAAGATACCAGTAATGTAAAACTGTGCGTATAGATAGGAATACTGCTAGTAGCATGGATGTCAGTAACATCATCACTAATACACAAATGGAAAAGAGAAAATAACTCGCAGCCTTCAAAGAAAAAAAAGTAACGTGATTCCAATTCTAGAATCTGCACTTCTTAAGACTTCGGTTTCAACCAATTGTAAAAAGAAAACGAAATTTACATTGAATCGACGCGAAGAAATCATGACAGCTAAAGGAAGGATTTTACTGAAGGAAACTCTGCGTGTCGTTTAAATTTGTGCTTTACATGCCCACCAGCCTCTAAATTGCTACTTCATGTACATGGCGGACTACTTTTAATGCCCATTACTTTCTGTTTAAGGTCAAATGCAGTTAAGACATGTAGGCGATTTAACTCGTTATTAACTTATTATATATATATACATCAACGTCTCCATTCATGTGTTCTTTAATTGCAATATATACATTCATGGAATGAATACATTTTAAATCATTTTATCGAATAAGAATAATATCCGTAATTAATCCCAAAGAACGTTTCTGTTGGTTTGTTTACCTGAATGCTCCTCGATTGTTACTTAAAAGTGCGCACTAAACTCTTTTCATGTTCAATAACATGAGTATGGCCTTATGATTTTACGCGTATTTTCCGTACCCGGGGTAAATTATAGTATGTACGTAAGAGTACCCGGGGTACTTTAATGTTGTACCTGAGTTGTACCTCAGATACTATTTAAAAGTAGCACGGTACAATACAGTTTACTAAAAATATCCGGGATACGGAAAATATACTAAAAAGTACCCCGGAGTAATAGCGGTGCCGTTAAGCATATTTTCCGTACTCGTTATAAATTGCAGTATACGTAATAATGGAAAAATGCTTTTCAGTTATTAACATACTGTGTACATGCATAGAATGATAAGTGTCTTGGTGTACTTTAATGAATCTTACGTGTACAAGAAACGTTTAAAAGGCGAGTATTGTCGTGAAATTGTGATAGTATCATTTTAAAGTTTTAATAATTATTCTTTAGTTTGACAAACTATTACCCTTTATTTGTCAAGAACAGTACTTCACCACTTTACATATGCGTATGATTATGGAATCTATGTGTGATGTTTCGCTTGAACAACAATCTTAAATTCCATGCAAAAGTCGTGATACATACAACAAATCTGTAGAATCCTTACTTAAATTTAAATCAGCATGCCAAATGTTGCACACTGTAAAACTGAATACATGTTTTATTTAAATACAAATTCTAGTTTCATCCAAATTGTTCAACATCAAACGAACAAGAACTAAAATGTTGGCAATGTTATGCTAAACGTTCACAACGTATACATGCAGGATTGGTCTTCTATGATCACGCCGGGTATGCGGATACTTTGATAACAGATGGCACTTCGATACCATATAACAACAAAAGCCACGAGCGTGAGGCGAGTTCTTCAGCTTTTTCGCATGTATGTTCAGTTCATTTGGTTTTCAGACACGTAACATTGTTTGGTCGATTAATGGTAAAGTACATCGTATTGCGGAGTAAAAAAATTGTGGAAAAAACAGTGGATTATAATAAAAAAGATAAAATTCCATCGATAATCATTATGAATAAGATGATCAGTACGTATTTCAACAAAATAAAAATACTTGGAAATAAAGCAAGAACGTTCTAACTTATCGAAATAAAAGATCAATATGTCCATTAATGTTGCACCATTTTAAATTTTAGTTAACTAAGTATTTGAGGAAATTTAAATGTTTTAAGAGTCGGATGCCAAATTTTCATGGACTCTTGTTTTACCGATCATCTCAAAGACAATGGCACTTCGATTCCAGATTGCTCGACACTTTTTACCAGATACAATACACTCTATTAAATGAATCAGAAACGCAGAATTCGCCGTGGAATACTGTTATAGTAAGCAGGCAATACATAAAAATGTATGCACTAACGTAAATTAAAAACGAATTACCGAAACATGTTCTTATTCCTTTGGAATATAATAATGATTTCGTATAAATGTGATAGACACACGTGAAACTAATTCGATATGCCTAATGAGTACAGTCTTTATTTTTCGAGTCACCCAACAGCTGGATCTTCGCATAGTACACAAGCTGAAATAATTTTGATTTACATTTAAAATGTAACTCATCAGACATATCGAATATGTTAATTAAAAATTGTTTAACCTCATGTACTATGTAATTTTAAATTACATTCTCTGTAGCGAAACGGCTGATCTAAAGCATGTATAATTATGTCCTAATGAAGATACTAAGTCCATTTTCTTATATACTAGATAGCGTGTCATGAAACATCACTCCGCTAAAACTGCTAAGAGCTAAATTTCAGCAGCGATGCAGGTCCGAAATTCTATTAGAACTTTTTGGGTCAATGCCATGAAATAAACAAAATAGCAATAATGGTACAGGCGGTCGATTTAATCACACGATGGTGGTGTCAAAGTTGTGCGTACCCGTCGATGTTATTAATATAAACACACATCATTCTGCATACGAACTTGGATATACATGACATAATTATATAAGCAGAAATAAACATTTGAATCTTAGTTAAAATTTGCACTTACAATATTAATTATATAAATTAATAGAAATCAGATTTTTGAAAACGAACTACGCCATCGGTTATATTTCACGTGTGTATGAAATTACGTTATGCACAGATTTCCAATGTGTCGCGCTTGACAATTCAAATTGTTTCCTACTTCAATATGTTTGGTAAGAATAGCCAACATATACATAAATGCATTTCATGTAGAAGATAAAACTCGGTTATTAGAGTGCTTAATTTTTTAAAAGTCTCTGTTATCCGAAGTGCCCTATATCGGGAATCAAAGTATCCGCAACTTCATGAATACCACCTATTAAAACATGCTCTATCTTCGTTTATATTTCATTGAATAGTATCAAAATTTCAGTATTTGAAGCACAGTGATTACCCTACATGCTGGAATATCAAACAATTTCTTGAAATATGTCTAAGTAGTTATAATTTGTTGAAATGTATACTGTTCATCCAATTCATGCTGTTTTCTGACCGAATTTTCTACTTATGGGAGAAAAATCCACCATTCTTCCGTGATTTTTTTCTTTCCAATATAAAAGGATACACCATTTATAAACTCGACCATGCACCTTGTGTAAAAAACTAATCTTTATGATACAACTTAAAAAAAAACATGAGAAACTTACCTCTCGCGCGTGGCTTTTGTTGTTATCTGGTATCGAAGTGCCATCTGTTCTCAAAGTATCCGCATACCCAGCTTGATGATATTGTTTTATAATGGTATGAACCCATCTTCCGTAATGTGAAAAAGTCGTGGGATTAATTTTTGCTCCATGGAAAAAATATAAACGTCTTGCCTTGCCAACATGTTTTGTATTATAATTCTCGCTTTTATTAGTTGTTAATCCACACACATCACAAGCACTTCCTTTTTAAGTTACATCGTCATTATTTTATTTTGGGACCGTGACCTGTGAAAATGGGGTTTAATGCATGTGCGTTCCGTCCCACATTTGACTGTACAGGACGACACTTACCGCCTAAACTGTTGTTTTTTTTTGCTAAGAAGAGACTTTCTTTAAACGCAAAATACCATAAAATCGGAAAGTGTCACATGCATTACACCTCCTTTTCACAGAGCGCGGCTCATTTTTATTAAAACAGGACACGGACTCCTATGGCAAGCGGTTCGACGCATAATCCCAAGAAACTAGGTTTCTCATGAGAACCTAGGTTCTCACAATAAGAACCTAGGTTCTCGCTTGAAGATTGCACTGAGATCTCTGAGAACCTTGGTTTTCAGAGAACCTAGGTTTTCAGAATTACGCGTTAACTTGCTCGTTTGGAATACGGGACACATATTATTCAGGGCGCAGGATCAATGGGGTTCACATATGATTACACACGGGCTGGACAGAATGAAAACACGCCGTTAAGAACTTTAATTTTGCAGATATCTCAAGTTATTGGAATATGTTTGCAAAGTCTTTAGTGCATAAGTTTTTCTTTCAGTGTTGTCGATATCTTACGATTGAATAATACATTATTACACATTATCAATAGAGATAAAACTTTACAAAATACCATACTGATTGCTTACTATATCACAGACATACTTAAAATAGAAAACTGTACCGTACAGTAGTTTGAGGTCCGAATAAGGGAACTGAATATCTGAAACTCATTTAATGATGTAACAATGTATTATGTAACGATTGATCTGAATTTGTTTCAATTTTTAGTCTCAAAATAATATTTACAATTAAAGATGTATTTCGTAAACAGTTTAATCTTTTATTAACGTGTTAAGACCAATGTCGACCGATTACTTTACTAATTTCATTCCAAAAGAAGTTTCCTACAAGTTTCGTAGAATATTACTGAGCATTGTCTGAAAATTGTTAAAAAAATGTTCTTGGGGAGAAACACTCACGGTTTCACGCGTATTTCTTATCATTTTACACATATGCCACCAGCGTGTATTCAGCAATGGCAGACAACTGGAGGTTAATTATGGCAAGATGTTCGACGCATAATCCCAAGAAACTAGGTTCTCATTCTGAGAACTTAAGTCCTCGTTTGGTATCCTAGGTTTTCACAAGAACCTAGGTTCTCATTTGAAAACCTAGGTTCCCATGAGAACCTAGGTTCTCATTTTGAGAACCTAGGTTCTCATGAGAAACCTTGTTTCCTGGGATTATGTGTCGAACCGCTTGCCATAGACTCCCCCGCTGAATTTCATAGGACTCACTAACGAGTGGTGTGTTTCTGATAAAATAAGTCGCGTTCTGAGAAAACTGGGCTTAATGCATGTGTCGTCCCAGATTCGTTTGTGCAATCCGCGCAGGCTAATCTTGGACGACACTTTCCGCTTTAATGACATTGTTCGTTTAATGAAGTCTCTTCTTAGCAAAAATACAATTTAGGCGGAAAGTGTCGTCCCTGATTAGCCTGTGCGGACTGCAAAGGCTAATCTGGGACGACACTTTTCGCACACGCATGAAGCCCAGTTTTCTCAGAACAAGGCTCACATGTGAAAATTGGCAGAACATAAGTTTTTCTTTTAACACATTGAGCTTAGTTGAAACAAACGTACAGTATTGTATTCACAGCAAATATTCCTTCGTGTGTTTATGTTAGTGTCCCAGTATTAACAGCAAATGTCCCTTCGTGTGTAGACGTTAGTGTCTCGGCATTAACAGCAAATGTCCATTCGTGAGTAAACGTTAGTGTCTTAGCATTAACAGCAAATGTCCCTTCGTGTGTAGACGTTAGTATCCAAAATCGAAACACGACTCTCACTATTACCATCGTCGTACAGCTTGCATATTTTGTCCAGAGTCGAAAAAGTAAACGTTGCGCACTGCTCAAGTCGTAGACACTTATCCGCACACATTGCACGTGACATTACGGTAGGCGTTGCTAAGGGCACCATGGCAACGCCCATAGCCATGTCGCGTGATTCTAGAACGAAGTACCCTTTCAACTGCTCACATGAAGTGGATTCTGAAACTATTTTATTTTGATTTCAGCAAAACAGATAACACAAACTTATGGGTATTAAATACTCACGTGGCCTAGCTGACAATAATATATTAGTAAGTAAAAACGCTCCGGTGCCAAGCTTAAGTGTAAAGCACCGTAGAGAAAACACACCTTGTTGATACAACGCGTCAATTAAATGTTCGAATACTGTATTTGCTATTCGATTTCATCTCTTAAAAATGTGTGTGATTCGGAGTTTATGGTAAGTGCGCCAGTGTTTACATGTAGTGATGCATTAATATATTAATGAGCCAATGCTTCTTCCGGCGCTAATGACCGGATGATATTAAATGCCACTGATCATTCTACACAGTGAGTTTGTTTTAAAAGTTTTTTCAACATGTTTCGCAATATTTTGAAAATCGGGAAATGTAGTGCGATTCAGAGAAGATTTTTTCATGCACACATATGCAGAAACATATAATAACAACCCATTTGGAAACGTAATGACCTTTATAAGTTATGGTAAAGATTTAACATAAAATCGATTTATTTTTCCTGTATGACTAGCAAATTTCCACCCAATAAAATAACTGACAACATCAAACAAGTGCTTTCAACAAGCACAAGTTCTCCGATGCACAAAACCATTGACTTCCTGTCGAACGAATAGATAATTTTGTGTTTTTTCGAAAGAGAAGGAGCCAATGCCAAGGAGGTGGCGCGAATGACAGGAGGTGGCACCAATGCACTATTTTAGCCATTTTTTATTTTCGATGCCGACAATACACTTTTTGTTTCGTATTCAAGGTTGATTGTTCGATCATAATGAAATATAATCAAAATAGTAAAGCCTATATAATTATAAAGAAACATTGTTGCGAAGAGATTTTAAAATGTATGTTATTGAATATACCACAATACTGGAGAAAAGCTTGAGGATAATGAACACAAAGGTAACGATTAAAGCCGAAGCTATCCTAATTTGTTGCAGATATAAGTAGGAGCGAGTGGCATATGTTAGCCTATTTAAGATTCGTTGACCTTTTGCCTTTGAGTAAATAAAGAAATTTTAATAGGGGACAAAACTCGTTTCAAGAAGTAGTAATATCTTTTTAGTACTTCGTGAATTTTGATTTTTTGTATTAACACATTTGTTGAATAGAATATATTTTGAGCATGTTGAGAATTTAAATATTGGATTTATTGAAGATTACATATTTTGGATTTATATCGAACAACATGTTTCATTTTCAGGTTATTGACTTCTTAATTTAGTGGGTAACTTATATATTCATATATTTACATCTTGTTTTTTGTTTATAGAATGTGTATGTGTATAGGAACATTATCTATCAAATGTAAGTCATGTGATAATTCATATATCGTGCATTGGCGCCACCTCATGTCCTTAGCTCCACCTCTTTGGCACTGGCTCCATCTCTTTTGGAAAAAAGCAACAAAATTACCTAATAGATTTGCAAGATGTCAATGTGCCTGTGCATGCAGCAACAAGTATATGTTGAACGCAATCCTTTGATGTCGTTCGCGAATTAATCGGGTGGAATTTTGCTCGTCACAAAGGCACAATATTTTGATTTGCTTTCAAAAACTCCACCATGTCGCAATTTATAAAGGTCTGAAAGTTTCCAAAATGGTTGTGGTTGTTTGTTTATGTACATTTGTGGATAAATAAATTTTGACTTAATCGCACTGCATTTCCCGATTTTCAAAATATTGCGAAATATGTTGGAAAACATATAAAACCTACTCACCCTGAAGAATTAACGGTGAAATTTCAAAACATCCGGTCCTTAGCGCCACCTCGGAAATAGCATTGACTCATTTATTAATGCATCGCACAAAACGAGGTGGCGCCAGTGATTAACGGCCGTGCTGACAATATTGAGCTCCAGTGTTCTTGCATTAGTTATTTAGTGCATTAATTCATAATGTCGTTAAAGCTTGACAGCACTTAGCTAGAGAGTTCTTGTATTAGATATTCAGTGCATTAATGCATAGTGTCGTTAGTTTGACAGTAATGAGTTCGAGTGCTCTTGCATTAGTTATTTGGTGCAATAATTCATAATGTCATTGGCTTGACAGCAGTGAGCTAGATTGTTCTTGCATTCGTTATTTAGTGCATTCATGCATAATGTCGTTAGCTTGACCGTAGTGAGCTCGAGTGTTCTTGCATTAGTTATTTAGTGCATTAATACACAATGTCGTTAGCTAGACAGCAGTGAGCTCGAGTGTTCTTGCATTCGTTATTTAGTGCATTCATGCATAATGTCGTTAGCTTGACAGTAGTGAGCTCGAGTGTTCTTGCATTAGTTATTTAGTGCATTAATACACAATGTCGTTAGCTAGACAGCAGTGAGCTCGAGTGTTCTTGCATTACATATTTAGAGCATTCATGCATAATGTCGTTAGCTTGACAGTAGTGAGCTAGAGTGTTCTTGCATTAGTTATTTAGTGCATTAATACACAATGCCGTTAGCTAGACAGCAGTGAGCTAGAGTGTTTTTGCATTAGATATTTAGAGCATTCATGCATAATGTCGTTAGCTTGACAGTAGTGAGCTCGAGTATTCTTGCATTAGTTATTTTGTTCATTAATGCATTATGTCGTGAGCTTGACAGCAGTGAGCTAGAGTGTTCTTGCATTAGTTATTTAGTGCATTAATGCATAATGTCGATAGCTTGACAGCGGTGAGCTAGAGTGTTCTTGCATTAGTTATTTAGTGCATTCATGCTTAATGTCGATAGCGTTCATGCATTAGTTATTAAGCGCATTACACTACGTAGATAAATTGTGTCTCTTTTTTGAAAACAAAGCTTTGTTCAATGGATTGAAAATATAACCAATTACTAAAAATAATTCAACATATACAGAAATGCATCTTATGAGCCTAGATTCTTACCAGGCGTGGAAGGATAAGATGAGGGCCATATTCCAGAGTAACACTCATCTACAGCATTCATGACGTCACCATTTGCAATCTTACTGTCATACATGACGCAGCATATTGCTTGACCCGCAAACGCTTGGCTAGACGTCCCGTTCAACCTTCCGCCTATGCGCAGTGTTCCTGGCAAACCAAGGCGTGGATTGGTTCCAATGCCTGAAAGCCTCACAAGACCCAGATCAGATTGGGATTTCATGAGCTTCAGCTCAGGGTTGCTTTCGTCGTACGCGAGAGCGAGATTAACCCATTCATTGCCTCCCATATCTTGTTCTGAAACAATTTGCCCAAGTGAGTCACCTGTTACACTTATCACATCGACAATAACGTGCGTGGTGTTGCACCAAAGTACAATGTCCCGGATTACCCTTCGGCTTACGATGGGGCCCGTATCTTGCTGATAGTTGAAAACGGTTCCACCGATAGTGCTGCAGGCTTTTACAGTCAGAACAAATGCAAAATCTCCCAAAGTACCTGCAGAACCCGACACGACTCTTAAATCGACGTAGGAACGTCTGTCTCCAACAAACTTGATGGCCTGGTACCCCAGATGTTGATTCAAGTCGCCAATTTCTTTTCTGCATCCGACTTTCCCTCCTTCGGCCGTTTGTTTTATGATGTCATAGGCAGGGTCAGCAAAAGCAAGTGGCCATGTCATAATAGGTTGTGTGTAGCCGGGAGCAAATACCCACGAAGTAACTGGTATAAATGGGGTTTAATAATAATAATCAAAATAATAATAATAATAATAATAATAATAATAATAATAATAATAATAATAATAATAATAATAATAATAATAATAATAATAATAATAATAATAAAAATAATAATAATAAAAATAATTATAATAATAATAATAATAATAATAATAAATTATATTCACTAGAATTATTGTTATTATCATCATAACCGTCATCACAGCATTAAATTATTCTAAGCGATCTCTCAGTCACAGTTTCAAAATAATAATAAGAAGAAGAAAAGAAAATCATTGTTATCGAGAAGATCTTGCCAGCATAACATGCAAGTTCATGTAATTACTCTCATAAAAAGCGGTAACATCAAATGGTTCGCCAACACCACCAATATTACAATTAAACTCCTAGTATTGTTTTGAGAACTATTAATTGTATATTATTAACTTAAAAAAATTCTCATTAAAAGTATCTTTTAAATAAACGCAAACGTTACTTACAAAAGAACGATAGGCAGAAATGTAAGATCGCCATTGTTGGGTCTCTTCGTACATATAAGCAAGGGTATTACTACACTTGTCAAATATAGTTCCAATAAGGAGGAAAACAACACTTAGGTTCAATAACATTAAAAATATGTGGTAATATGACTTCATCAACTGTCATGCGCTACAGACACATTAAAGGAGTATATAACTCGTTATAATCAAGTTGCATTATGCTTGTCCTTGGTAACTTTTCTTTAAATAATGGATTTTATAAATGAGGCTCGTACTGGGAAATCTGGGCTTTAATGCATGTGCGTTAAGTGTAGACTCAGATAAGAATGTGCAGTACGCACAGGCTAATCAGCCACGACATTTTGTGCTTTATTGATTTTTTTGTTTAAAGAAAGTCTCTTCTTAAAGAAAATTTAGTCAATGAGGAAAGTGTCGTCCCTGATTAGCCTATGTGGACTGTACATGCTAATCTGTGACGGCACTTAACGCATTTGCATTTAGCCCGTTTTCCCGAAGGAGGCGTATTGGATTGATGAAAACAGTCCGTTTCTTCTCCATCAAGTTAGTCGATAAAATCGGAATTTTAAGAACGATTGTTTGATTCTCAATGTGCATTCGAAGTTTTGATAGTTGATTCTGCGATGTAAATTCGTGAATACAGATTTTGTTATATCTAGTGCGTATTGTGGAATTCGTAACTTTTTGTAGTCTTACTTAAATAGAAGTTAAACAATACAATTATACAGCTTTTCATAAGTATTATATATATATTTATACACCTATGTTATACGTTTATGGATTGATCAGAAGACAATTAACGTAATACAATCTGAATTTTCCCAAATTACGGTATTTCAGGACAGAAGAATTTAAATCTTATATAAATGTAAGCGATGGAATAACACGATGGTAAATAAATAAAACTATACTTCAATTGAAATTATCATTTATAGTGAATACCTTTAAAATATAAACATTTTCCATCTGCACCTTTAAGGTTTTCGCAAGAAGCGGAAACGAACACTTATCTAGTTCGTCTAATTGGCTTTTCTGGTCGGCTTGTCATACATCTTTTAATGATAAACAATGAAGTCCACCGAGTGTGAGTCGGGCGCGTCTTGTTCAAATCTGAACCACATGCTTTTCTTCCGTTCTCTATATCAATACTGCTTTTAGTTGTTGATCATAAATCAGCGATGCTTATTTTATTGAAATGGGATTATCTTGTAATTCCAAGGCCTCGAAATATTCAAACAATGGTGGGACATTTATACGTGTCATAAATATTGTTTTTCGATGGATCTTGATTTTTTCTCTGAGTGGATTGCATTAGCTGTCATTTTTAACGTTTTATATCTGCCTTTTTTCAAAGGTTCTGAAACGTAACACGCAATGTATTTTTACATTTTTACAAATGGACTAAAATGACGTTAACCATTCTTCATTAGATTGAATACAGCATAAGAATTATCGACATCAATCGGCAGAACCAAAGTTCAGTAACATATCTTTGTTTAATGAAGCTTCGGTATTTTTTGCTGACAAAATAACACATTTAAATAGATGTTTTCGAAATCAGAATTTGCGAATCCCACAGCGGTCTTTACCGCGATTTATGTCCAATAAATGAGTCGCGATCTGAGATAACTGGGCATAATGCTTGTGTGTAAATTGTCATCCCAGATTAGCCTGTGCAGTTCGCAAAAGCTAATCAGCGACGAAACTTTCCGCTTTTATGACATTTGTCGTTTAAATGAAGTCTCTTCTTAGCAAAAAATCCAATTAAGGCGGAAAGTGTCGTCCCTGATTAGCCTTTTGCGGACTGCACAGGCTACTCTGGGACGACACTTAATGCACATGCATTATGCCTAGTTGTCTCAGAACGCGACTCAAATAAAAAGTATTCTGAGAAGGGATAGAGGCTATAAAATATTGACATCATAGTTAATATGCTGAAAATATATCTTGAAATAAGCATGCACGTCCCCGTATCTCGACCCGTACTCACCAAACAATTCTTAGACTGAGGTCTAAGAATAAAGACTATTCTTTAAATTGCGTTAAATTGATATATTCAAGAGTTGCTTGAATTTTGAGTTAAGCTTGGCATTCAACAACTCTTTCTATATAATTCTTCATGTAGAACATTTTGTAAATTACATATACACCAGTGGAGGCCTGTATCAATCCAAACATTGAACTCATGTTTCTTGGTTCCAAGTCTATTCTTTGTGTCTTGTTCTGTGAATACTGGGCATAATGCTTGTGCGTAAAGTGTCGTCCCAGATTAGCCTGTGCAGTCTTTCCGCTTTAACTAGATTTTCGGTAAAAAGAGACTTCCTTTAAACGAAAAATACCATTAAAGCGGAAAGTGTCGTCCCTAATTAGTCTGTGCGGACTGCACAGGCTAATCTTGGACGACACTTTACGCACATGCATTTTGCCTATTTTTCACAGAACAAGGCCACCTTTATTCTTAAGTCTAAGAATGGGTTGGTGAATACTTGCCCACGTTGACAATTACGTAAGTCGCACATGTACCATAATATGGCTATCAGACATATCAGTAATATCATCAAAGTAATACTAGTTGTTGTTTTAGGTGGTTTCTTTATTTTAAGCGAAAATCATTACACTTATTTATTTCTGAGCGCAGATGTAGAGCCAAATATCCGTTACATAAAATATGTATCCATGGTTTGAAAACGGTGAAAATAAAACTATGATATAGAGAATATTTTTGGGTAAGGTAGATTGTCGATTTTAGTTCACAAGTTAGCCAAGAAATAAAATTTTTTACATACAATGTGAATACATAATTGACAATATATCGAGAGCAAATATGTGTGCTACAACGGTATATTTCTTTGTAAATTCGTTGTGAATATCAAAGAAGATCCATATTCACCATAATGATTTTGCTTATTGTGACGTCAACGGAAGTACCGTTTGTCTAAACGTCGCTAAAACGCCTCATTTTCTGTCTAAAAAGCCATATAAGACGTACAGCGAATATTCCATCTTAAAAGGAAAACAATTCAGATAGTTCGATGAGACTAAATGCTATAGTTACGATTCTGCATCCAGATTTCGCCCCCGACTCCTTAAGATGTCGGCAATCACGTCAACTATGTTAAAAATGTGAACATTCGGTGCGTATAATGCCATAAACCCATGCGAAAGACGTCGAGCCGCGGACATTTGCAACAAAGTTGGATGAGGTCCGGTATTATTTCAAAAACTGCGGTCCTCATTTTCGAAACAAATCACTTAAGTTGAAAACGAAAATGAAACTTAAGTTTAAAAAAAATATTTACTGTAATTGCTTTATTTTACTTCGATACTGAGTAGATAGATTTCCGATAAAATAGAATGGTGTTTTAACAACAAGCGGACTGAAACAGGGTGCCTGGTTATACCTGGACGTCCTATTCACCACCGCTTCCACGCGATTCCGTAGTCTGTCACAACGTACTGTAATCATATCACAACGTACTGTAATCATATCACAACGTACTGTAATCATATCACAACGTACTGGTAAAGGGTCAAGGTCAAGGTCATCCTTCAAGGTCTAAGGTCAAAAATACAAATCCAAGGGAAGTAATAAGCTTTAAAGGGAGATAATTATTCAATATTGAACATAGCAACTTGATATTTGGCATGCATGTGTATCTCATGGAGCTTCACATTTTGAGTGGTGAATCTACAGTCACGGTAGTGGCTTTAATGATTTGCTACTAAAAATAGAGATTTGTTAGAGACAATTATTTTTAAAGGGA
Organism: Dreissena polymorpha; assembly: GCF_020536995.1. Classification (NCBI taxonomy): domain Eukaryota; kingdom Metazoa; phylum Mollusca; class Bivalvia; order Myida; family Dreissenidae; genus Dreissena; species Dreissena polymorpha. The sequence goes on along the minus strand of NC_068360.1, from coordinate 99,932,023 downwards.
AGTAATTTATATAATTATAAATCTCAGATTATATATTTCCTTACCAAGAGTTTAAGATCTTTTCACAGTTACTGTACAGATTTTTTTATTTTGATTATGTATTACTCAAATGATTGAATTGTCAAAGTTTTTTTTTAAATGATATAATTATCATTTCTTTCCTATACTAATTTGTGAATAGTAGGGTTCATTACATACCTGTGGACTTATGTCAATAGACACATGATGAACTCTGGCTATTAGGGCTGCAACGGGTACCCGAAATATCCGATGATATCGGATCCAACTTCAGATTCGCGGGTACGGATCCACAACTGGAAATTTCGGTTCCGAATATTTATTTCCATAGTTGTATGTATCCTAGCGCTGTTTTCACGAGTACTGGTTTTTATACAGACTGGTTCTGTTTAAAAGATAAAAGATACGCATAACAGTCGATATTTATTTATGTGTGACAGTCAAATAGCCGATCATTCGAGATCCTTCGGCTTTTATTGTATAAGAGTGTCATTGGACATTACGTAATGAGCGCCGAAAGCAAAACTAATTCGAAATCATGGAAGATTTACACATTACAAATGCAATTCCTAATGTCAAAAAGTAAGTTTTTAATCCTAATTGTCTGTCTGAGTTGTATTATAAACAACGGTAGTGGATCCAGTGCGACTGGAATGTCGTTCAGGTAAATTTTGCATAATTTCGCGACCTGTCAAATTGTGTTCCTGCATCATCATGATCATGTTATGTCTTGAAAGCATCTTTCGTCATATACTAAGTTTAAATGCTATCTGGTGATGCAAGGAACCTCAGTGCCCAGTGAGGGAATCTTCTCCACAGCAGGAGACCACGTCAGTGCTCATAGCCATAGGGCTTGCCTGGACCCGGACAATGTTGATATGTTATTTTTGTGAAAACAAATATCAAACTGTATGAACAGTGAAAATTGTATGTTAACGTGCAAACTATTAAGTGAATAAGTGTTAAGGTTTCGATTTATTTTGACATTGCCACATTGTTAAACAAGAACTTTGTTATGTTTTTGTTCATAAATGTTTAATGGTTTTTAGTCGAATTATACTTCTAAAACATTGAATTCTTTAATTTAGACAGAAAATTCCCATTTTCTATTATCTAAAGGATCCGGATCAGAAAAACTGTAAGAAACCATATTTGGATTCGGATTCGGACACACTGCTTAATATGTGGAACTCTTAACTTAAGTCTAAACAGCAAGCGAAAAAGCTATTATATAAAAACTATTTTTAATTCAAATTTTAATGTTATAACCCTAAAACAAATCATAAACATAAGAATATCATACAATGATAATCTAAATTGGTTCCAGAAATATCAATTAACTAAGTATTGTACGATGTAGGGCGGCGATACCTTGGTTCATCTACAGGTGTCGCGTAACGATTCAGCGTTACTGAGCTTGATTCTGGCCCATATATGGATCATGACCCGATTTACCAGGCCCATATATGGATCATGTTTTTCACATTTTTACATTTTTAGTTTATTCGACGGGAAATCACTTGAAACGAAAAAAACACATCCAAAACCCGTGATCTGCATCGTCATTTATGACATATGGCGTTTGTTATGTCAAAATCTAGGGCTATATGGATCATGGCCCATTTATGGATCATTTTGGCACTATATGTGACATATGGCAGAAACATTTGTTTATTTTGGGTTATTCAACGGGAAATTACTTGAAACGAAATAAACCATCAAAAACCCGTGATCTGCATCGTCATTTTTTTATGACATATTGTCTTTGTTTTCTCCGATCTCCCGGGCCCATATATAGATCATGGACTTAGTCATTTATTTCACATTTGTACATTTTTAGTTTATTTGACGGGAAATCACTTGAAACGCAAAAAAACACATCAAAAACCCGTAATCTGCAACGTCATTTATGACATATGGCCTTTGTTATGTCAAAATATAGGGCTGATAGAATATTCAGACGTAATATGGGATAATTGTACTCAAGCAGAAAAACATGAACTCGACAAAATTCAAACCGAAGCAGCGCGCATTGCATGTGGAGCATCCAAATTAGTATCCTTAAACGATTTGCAAAAAGAAATTAACTGGGAACCGCTTCAACATCGACGCGACAAACATCAACTAATACTTTTTTACAAAATGCAAAATTCCCTCACCCCTCAGTACTTGACCGACCTGGTACCTCAACATGTCGGAGCTGCTACTAGGTATAATCTCCGTAATGCAAATGCTTTACGCACATCCGAATCAAGATCAACCATTTATTATAATTCCTTTCTACCAGCAGTTATTCGAAAATGGAATATACTACCAGAAGAAGTAAAAAGTAGTGAATCGTTGAATATATTTAAATCAAAGCTTAAAAGAAGTTTGATTAAAACACCATCGTACTTTTATATAGGGAAACGTTATTTCCAAATAATTCATACGCGGTTAAGGACTAAATCAAGTGCGCTTAATGAACACCTTTACGCGAAAAACATCATCGAATCCCCACTATGTTCCTGTGGAGATATTGAATCCAATTACCACTTCTTCTTCGTATGTCCTAACTTAAACGCAATACGTACTACATTAATGAACATTATCTCAAGCTTAATCAGCGATGTTGAGCTTGATAATCTTCTTTTCGGCAATACACATCTTACCGATAGTGAAAACTCTGACATTTTTCTACATGTTCAACAATTTATAAAAGAATCCCGGCGATTCTACTAACAATCCGGTAATGCTTAGTTGTTGTTGTTCCAAATCCATGTCCTCGCATCTACAATCCTTCGTCCTAATTTCCTTATTGTATCCAAGTCCTCGCATCTACAATCCTTCGTCCTCATTTTCCTTGATGTTTTCTTTATGTTTTTCCTTTTTTTTCCTTACTACTCTTATTTAGTTTTCTTTCAAAACCTTTGTATACTTACCACTAATATTTCCTATGTCTAGCATAAACTAAGCTGTATTTTTCCTAATACGCTGCCAATCATGTGTAAATATAATCGCAAGGAGAGAAACTCTATAAGAATTATTTCTTCCGTTTCAATCCTTTTCTGATAACTATTGTATTGTGTATTTTGATATATTGTACTTGCCAAAAAGAAATAAATATGTTTAAACTAAAATATATGGCTCATGGACTTAGTCGTTTTCGAGCGCTTTTGAAAATTCGCAATTTCGGAGACAAAACGCCCGAAATATGCGTTCAAAGCCAAGAAGACGTTGGAAATGGCGTGCCAAGCTACCTGTGTATGGTAGAACTATTGTGAAAGACATGGCTCTCGGGCCGAGGGCAATTATATGCGCCTTAGGAAAAAACGCCATTCGGCCGAAATTTTAACGGTCCCAAGCCCGTTTAACACACGGAATCATTCTCCGTAATGTGGCTTCCTTGAGAAAACGGTCCCAAGCCCGTGAATACAGAGGCTGAAAGTCGCCTGTAAACAGCGCAAAAGCGCGTCAATCCCTAATATGGCTTCCTGGAACAGCAGGGAACGGCCCTAAGCCCGTGAAAACACAGAAGGGGTAGTAATAGCCGGAACAATCCGCTGTACTTCATATAAATATACGTAATATAATATATAATATATATATATATATATATATATATATATATATATATATATATATATATATATATATATATATATATATATATATATATATATATATATATATATATAATAAAATAACATAAAACGCAAAATAAAAGAGTATTAATGATAATTATATAAATAAAATAAAATAAATCTACCTACCAGGAACGGTTGCTTCTTCTTCGCCCCCTGCATATGGGGCGAAAGTACATCTCGAAAAGGTCTGCGACGCATGTTCAGGAAGGAAGCTCCCTGAACGGATTGTCACAGCATACCTTTAATTTGGTTGGACTGATGTCCCAGCATTAGTATTACTCACACATTGATCATTGAGGACTGTTATAACCCACTGCCTTAATCGGCAAACTTAACGTCTGCGTTCCGTCTTTAAGCAGCAGTAGTCCTCGCACAACTGCGAGGGATGAAAGTGTTCCGCTATCTATCTCTTTGTCAATGTCTGAAATATAATAACAATAAATTAAATTCGTCGTCAACCTTGATTTACTTGGTGTTGACTTTCTGGCGCCTGTAAGCGCTAAACAGACCGTTCCCTGCGTTCCGTCTATCACTCCCTAATGTGGCTTCCTGTGAACATTTTCGCAGGAAACGGTCCAAAGCCCGTGATAACACAGATGGGGGAGAAAATGTTACCAGTCACCGTTAAACACCAAAAGAACGTATAATAAAGCGTTCTAATCATACTTATACCTTAATAACAAGATTCGACTTTTTGTTTAAATGAAGGAGCCCGGCAAGGGTGGGTGCAAAAGACGCGGCCTGGCTAGGCCTCGCATCGGGCATCATCGCCTGGCTGCCAACGCCGAGCAGTATATTTATTTTTTGAATTTCAGTAATCCGCGCCATAGGGAAAGGAACTACGCTGTGGCCCATATTTGGGCCATTTACCGGGATTTTTCCCCAGTGCGCGGATTGCGATGTAGTTCTTCTTGGGTGAAAAGTCGCCTGTAAAAGGAAAAATAACGCATAACAATTGCTAAACACCTATTAAAAGCATTCTTATCTCAATATAATACACCTTAAACATTTTTTTTACTTAGACGTTTTCGTTAGGGTTAGTAACCCTAACTGAGCTGAAAACGGCTAAGCCCTCATAGTGTTGGACATAGTGTTTTGGTGATTTAACAGTCACCGTTAAACGCCAAAAGAACGTATAATAAAGCGTTCTAATCATACTTATACCTTAATAACAAGAACGACGGTCCCGCTGTGCAGGCTGGGTGCTTTGTATACTTAGCAATTTTCGCTCGAAATGTTCGCTGAAAACGGCTAAGTCCGTAAAAAATCGACTTTTTGTTTAAATGAAGGAGCCCGACAAGGGTGGGTGTCAAAGAAGCGGCCTGGCTAGGCCTCGCATCGGGCATCATCGCCTGGCTGCCAACGCCGAGTTGATAGCTTAGTATTGAATCGATAGTTCGTTGCTGTATACACTTTCCATACGGACTGCGTGTATCTCGTGTGATACTGCCGCAGTCAAAAGACGTTGCCATGGGTGGAACGCGAGCTGTAAGCTGGTGGCGTCACAGAGGTACATATCAAATGTGTTGAAGGCAAATGAAAATAAATTTTAAAACTGCGATACTGTGTTAATATCTTTATTTATAACCCGTCTCATACAACAGAATGTTGAAATGATGTAAATAGCGACACGTTACGTTCGATGCGTTTTAAATGGATTGCTTAAATAATCCAAGGACAACTTTTCACGCACGATAACGTTCCAGTTGTATTTAGCTTCTTAATTGGTCGTGTGTTCAGCTCATTCAAGACATAAAAGAAAATCATTGTATCATTTAAGATGCATTGGGTAATGCCGACATTAATTTAAGTTTAAAGGCGGAGTCGAATCATGTTTAGTCACGCCTATTAGCCAACACGCCTTAAGTTAATACTTTTTCACGCCTCGGTGATCGCGCTGTTGTTTAAACGACGGGTTGGCGATTAAGCCTTAAACAACAATACTTCACGCCTCGTTAATTGCGCTTTTGTTTATACGGCGGGTGGGCGATTATGCCCACATGTTGGGAAGTATCCGGATTAACGAGACATAATAACAGCTAAATACACAGATCGGTGTCGCTAAATCTAAGTCCGGATACGGAACGCGAGATTCAGGACTTTACGGGGCAAAATACTGCATAAAAAATCCGTTTCTCTTGACTTCTGTCCCGATCGCGAGTTTCCGGGCTACCGAGATTTGGATAAACGCGGGGTCACTGTATTATTTTTTTTTGTGTGTTATACATTTAAGGCCTGTTAGGCCTCAGATCAAAACAATTAGGTTATTAGTTTAACACAACTTCCCTTGGCTTATTTTCAATCATGACAATTTGGAAGCCAGAACTTAATTTTGCCTTGGCATTGATCTTTCTAAAAAGAACATAACTATTATGTTCGTAAAGCAGCCTATCAACCCTTATAATGTCTGCTACTCATGATTAAAGACTAAACCACAGCAACATCTTTATAAAAATAAGTACAACTATGGTCACAGTGGCCATGACATATGTCTTGTTTTTTCGTAATAAATTAAAATTGTGTTTATATCCAAAAATATAGAAATAATAAAACTTCAAAAACATAAGTAGGAGATACATTTTTGTTATCATCCTCTTGTCTTTTAGTTAATGCCAAACCAAAGCATGCTGTTCCATTATCATCTTAGCTTTATTTTAAATCGTTTTGAAACATAATCATGCTTCACTAAGTCCTGGTTGAGACAGCCTTTCACTACTAGCAGAAAACTCACATGGACATTTCTATAATAGTTGCCCAGTAGACATAATTATGTGTCATTGACATGACATGTCAGTGAGAGTGAAATATGTGTGCTAAATTTCTTTCTACATGTATTTCTATATAGTCAGTCAACAGCCACATAAATAATGCAATTTTAATTAAGTGCTTTTCCCAGCAATCCACTCTCCCTGTACTCACAGTAAACAAGGATGTGTGATGACCCTCTTGTTTACTGTAGCTGTCTTTTCCATAGGTTTTGACCTAGTTTATTTGCCATAATTGAATTCAGCAAGAACATTGACTGCCAATAAAAGTGCGCACATGTTCATGTTTAAGGAAACTTACAAAAACTGTTTCATGTTCACATTAACTGTTAAAGATAAAAAATGTAATACTCGTTTAAATAAGTAGGTAAGCAAACATCAGCAGTAACAATGACTTAGTACTCACCACCATCAAGCTGAATAAAAAAACAAACAAGTGTATACCAAGAACCCTTACATCAAATTTGACTTGGAGGAACTGAAAGATACCGATAAGAAGAGGCATTCCAAGAACAGATATGTGGCAATTTTGCAGCCCTGAACATACTAGACAATGACATCAAAACCATCACCAACAAAATCAACATGATGACCTGCCGTCATCGGCCAAAGAAGATATTGGGATAGAGAAGGAAGAACATACCATGGGTGACGACCGAGAATATTTACCTTTGTTACAAAAAATAGAGCTGATGCATGAGAAGTACAACAATCTTGACTCGAGGACAGAATACTAGAAAGAAAAGAGGCAAATGAGAACAAAGATAAAAGTGGCCAAGGAGGAATGTATTGAGAAGCATTTTATCAATATGGACAAAGAGATTACCACAGGTACAGTGCTTTCCACCGGATTTTTTTCAGACGCCACTGCACCCTCCATACGTTAATTTATTTTACATTTGTAGAGTAAACTGACGTTATTTGGTGCGTTATGACTCTTGAACAAAAAACAGCAATAAAGTCATTCATAACGACATTTAAAAAATTGTTTAACTCTTTCCCGCATAGATACGCATAATTCATTCTCAATCGATTCCTTTATACGTCCGTATCAACCATACTTTCTTTCTATTACTTCATACTTAATATTTCTCCCGTCCCTTCTCATTACCCGAGAATCCCGTAGATTCCAGTTTTAAAAACATACTCTGGTAAATATTTACGATAAAAGTGCTCAAAAATTGCAAGCAACACAAAAATTCACCATTTTTCTTCAGTATCAAATAAATTTTGGCATATTTTACTATTTAAAGATGTGATGAAATAACGTCCGATTGGGGCGTTTATTCCACTGAACATGCGTACATCGCCTGACGTGATATTCCCGTTTTTATACAAACAAAATACACACCCACTTTCCATGCGACTTTCTACATGTCTGCATAATTTCCGCGCGCTTTTTATTAAGACAAATGATAAAGCACTGTTTATATGACACTAGAATTTGTTAGCATTAACATTCGGAAGCGTGTTTTGGATTACACGTTTTATAATGCTCATTTGAAATCAACCGAAACATTTATAGTTGTGCGTAATTAATTCAACGATAATTTGTTAAAGCGCATTACGAGTCGAATATATAATTTGACCAGATTAGGCATAAAATGCACAATATCCACGAGGATAACACCCGGTTGCCATCATCAGTCTTCTTAGTAAGTGGCCGAGACTAGTTGTCTGCATGATCTTACTGCATGTATGACTGCCTGCGAGTGTTGACGCCCATTCAAAGCGTGCGCCAATATCGTTTGTCCATTACAACGACGATCCGCCTTTAGGCGGGGTCTACATGGGTAAAGAGATACATGACGCAATTGACAGAGTCGGCGAGGGCGATATCTGGTTGATCTTAAGAATGCCTAGTTGCATAAATGAAAAATACACACTGATCAGAAATTTCAAAGCAATGCAGGTATCAGTAAGAAAGAGCACTTGCAAGACCCTCACAAAGACCAGTTATCCCAGGGTAAGTGTTATAGCACATGCTTATGGGAGCCTTCTGAATAAGAGGGCTGCAGTCCTTAACGTGGACTAACTACTGCAGTGATATCTATAACAACCCACTTCAACCAGACCCCAGGCTGCTTTAAAAAGATGTCAGGTACTTTGTGAAAGACGTTGAATTACCTACTTGTCCTCTTGCTCAGTCTGGCCATCGCTGCGGTTGCCATGGCAATTCTTATTCGGACCTCAGCAGTACTGGTACAATCTTTGGGCAGGGTTGCTCCAAAGAACTTGAAGCTGGTCAACTCTTCCAGCTTCTCGCTGTTTATGGTGATATCTGCACTGATGTTGTTTTGATGTTCATCGACTTCTCAGTGTTGACCTCAAACCGGTGTGTTCATGCTTTTTAAAAGAGTCTCTTGGTGAGGTTTTGAACTTCACTGCTGGTGCCACCAATGAGGTCAATTTCATCAGCGAATCCTAAGTATGTGTTGGTCTTTTAGGGTCTCCTGTATAATCTTCTCAAGGAAATGGTTAAAAAAGACATATTTAAAAGTATTGCGCTGTTGGCGTTTATGCCCGTCTGTAGATCTGCCGTAGAATCATATGGAATTCTATAGAAATAGTTAAATGGAATTCCGTGCAGTCTTGGCATTAACTTTCCACATGATTCCATACAGTCAATGGAAAAGTGAAAAAAAATAGAAGAGGGACTTGACATGGTATGGAATGCCGTAGAATACCATAGCATGCCGTAGAATTCCATAGAATGCCGTAAAATTCCATAGAACGCTGTGGAATTGCATAGAACGCCGTAGAATTCCACATAATTATATAGAATTCCATAGAAAGCTATAGAATTTAATAGAAAACTGGATTAGAATATAGACAAAAAAGGATTATAGATTAATGGCATTTTATTGATTTTGAAATACAAATGTGCATGTAACTAAAATATAATTTCATGTCTAACAAGAAATACTTTTATCAACAAAAGGGCAAAGATGGCCCTATACTGTTGATTTGAGTCTCTGCATCACAAACTTTTCTGCGATTTGACCTACTGACCTAATTTTGGACCAAAACTGACCCAATTTTAGTCTTGCCTGAGATTTTAGGAAGAATATTCTGAGAAAGTTTGAGAAGGATTGAGTTAAAACTGTGATTTCAAAAGCACTCACAAGCTCTAACAAAGAATTGACCTAGTTTCATAAACCGACCATGTGTCATATCAATACAATATGAAGCGAAACTGCAAAACGGGATAATGGAAACTTCACTGTTCACTTCAGAAACAATAATGCACATGAGCAGAGACTTGTTGCAATCCGCGAGTTAAACCTTCTTGTCCCCAGACGTTTTCAAACCTCAATATTGCAAATAAATCTTATAAAATAGCCTATTACGTGCATTAAACTCCTATAACAATATGTATTTTCATGAAGCTATGAGAGGAGAGATAAACCCTGCGAAACATTTTCTTCAAAGAACAGTTATTAAACGTTAAATGAGAATAATTTCTTGAAAAAGTGTTCTAAAACAGTTTTGAAGGTTTGTTCTAGAACAATTCCTGAACCATTTTTCTAGAACTATTCCAGAATTGTACTTTAATAAATTGTCAAAACTGTTTTAGAACAGTTTTTGTAGAAATGGTTCTCATTTAACTTTAACGTTCAACAGCTTTTCCTTTATAATTCTAGAACATTTTCAGTATGATAACAGAACAGTTCTAGTCGGTGTGTTCCAGTACAATTCTAGATATGTTTTAGAACAGTTCCAAAGGTTTGCTTCAAATAAGTCTGGAACAAAATTCCCATGCAGACTGCCAGTATCCAAGTACTGAGAATAGTATAATACATAACAAATTAACAACTGTTGTTAATTTGTTATGTATTATACTATGCTCAGTACTGTTGAACACTGAATTTATTCAATTATCACATTCCTAAATTTAAAAAAAGCAATTAAATTAAGACAAAAGAGGACAAAAAATACAATTCATAAAAATAAATAACTGGTCTTTTTTATACAAGAAGTAACATAAAATAAAACATGTCACCAGATACAGACTGCTAGGCTTCGCACAGAGGCTAGTTTTGAAATTGTTTGTCCATGTCTTCAACACACTCCCATTTTCCTTTCCAGCGCATATATGAGAATATAGAACACCATTCACTGCCTCCGGGTCCTTTTTGGTTAGAGGTATATTGTTTACTTGTGCTTTAGATCATAAAAAAGTCTATAGTAAAGAGTTATTTACATTCAAACTATAATAAAAGTGAATCTATAATCAATATACCGCGACATTGGGATCTGGCAACAGGAAACGGACTGAAAAGTCTGATTTTGTTAGGCTAAAGCTGCATGATGACTGGTCTGATATTGCTCTGTAGGACAACGATCTGGGTTAAATTAAACAAGACAAAAGTACTATTTAAAATTCAAATTAGCCCCAAAAATAAATAACTCCTCATAAGTGATTAAAACACACAATAAAGAGCAAATACTCACATTATACTGATTTAATGTACAGTTAGTGCAAGCCCAGTACCTTGAAGACAGAATACGCTGCTGTCTGTTTGAAGCTTTTTCCAACATTCAGTCGTGAATGCCCACTCAAGCTGAATTTTGCCATATGGGGACATTTATCACCCTTAAATCAGTATGTTTATTACAATAAGTTACATAAAAAACTTAATGTATAAGCATCTGAATTGCATATCTTACATTAGCACAGCAGATTACTATGTATTGTAGTATTTGATTTCTTTTTTATTTTTAAGAAAAATAACCTGAATTATTCTGCAAGTGAATTATTTCGGTTAGAAATCTATGTTTTATGGCATAGCAATTATTTTATAAGATAATAAAATTGAATTTTGACATAAAGGGGACATTCATCATCCTGAAATAAGTTTCTTTATTTCTATTACATGGCAATTATTAGTCCGCTACCTGTTTCACCGGAGGGGACTTATGGTTTGCGCTCTGTCCGTCAGTCCGTCAGTTCTTGATCATATATTATTTGCGAGGATTATCAAGTACGCAAGTGCGCGCAGTAATCGTCGCATTTTTATTGTATTTTGGTTGAGGATCGACCCTCCTCGAAAAAGTGTGCAAAACGTACGTTTAACATACGTTTTGCGTGTGTTTAGCGTGGCGGTTTTGGCACTGCGTTTTATGTGCGCTTTATCTTACCAAGTGAGTTTTTACCGAATCAAAAAACAAACAGGAACTGCGCCAAACGTGCGCTTTATGTGGAATAAAGTGCGCGTTTAAATAGATAAGAAAAAAATATGCTTATGTTTGTGTCAAAATGTGCGCTTTTATGCGGGTAAAAACTGCTCTTTTAAGTGAGTTAATGTGTGCATTTGTATAAGTGTGTTTTTTGCTGCCATTCATGAATGTAAAATGTGCGCTTTTTTGTGGGTTTAAAACTGCGCTTTTAAGCGCGTTTAATGTGAGCTTTTTTAAGTCAGACTGATAAAAAGCGCACTTTAAGCGAAGTTTTAGCCCACATGTTTATAATATGTACGCTTTTTGGCGAGTTTTGACTGCGCTTAAGTGAGTTTAATGTGCATTGTTTGTTAGTCAGTTCCTATAAAAAACACACATTTAACTCACTTATAGCGCAGTTTTAACCCACATAAAACGCACATTTTTCGCACATAAATGGCAGTCAAAAACGCACTTTTAAAAGCACACATGTGCGTTAAATCTTTTGCCTTGACAATGTTGATTCAATTGCATGATGTAAAAAAGTTTTAAAACGCATATGCAATAAAAATAAAATGTATGTACATGTATACCCCAGTATATTTTAAATAAGTACAAGATAATTAAATTTTACACTTAAATATTACATTTATTAATATAAAAGAACAATTTAATTTCAATGATGACAATTTGTTGAAAAATACATAATACGATTATAAAAAACATACTTATAATAGCATACTTATAATAACAATAATACATACGAAAAATGCTGACTCGTATTAACAATCATTATAAACAAAAAAACATTAATCAAATAAATTAATATAATCTGTTCATCTGGTCTTGTAGGCGACTGAGTGCGGCGCTAATTTTCCTTTGCCACAGGTCCGTCGAATTTCTTTGCAACTATCTTTGCAATTATCTCTGTAATGAAGTATTGAATGGTATATGCTGATTTGTTTTCTTTTCACTTACTCTTAAAAATGTCTTTGATACTAAACATTCACAAATACCTCATTAATGTTTAAAGGTTATGTTTTTATCACACGACCAGCATAATATAAGAACATCAGTCACTCTTCCATAGCCATTAACATGCAAATTATGGCCTGACTTTCGGATTTTGGGAGGTCAGGACGAGGTCCCATGATATAGGGTACCAGCTCCCTTCATTGAGCAGTCTTAAAGTTGTTGCGGCGTAAAGACTGTCCTCATGACCTCATAAGAGCTTTTGCCTTCAAGTTGTCACATTGTATTGAGACCTTGATAGCGTCTTGAAATCCATCAATAAATCCATGAAAAATTATAAGTTATGTTTTACAATCAAACTATACTCTTAATGCTTAAGTATGTACGGTCAAATAAAATGAGAAAGCCAATTTGGTAAACAGCACACACCTATACGAGACATTGATCAAGTTAAGATACTATTTGAATTAGACAGTGGACATCATTCTCCTACTTGCCAACAACCTAGTGCAAATGTTTACATGCACTGGTATGACTTGTTTGTAAACTGGGCCTATAATAAAAGATAAGTTTGAATCATTATTGGTTTTTTTAATTAATGTTTAATGTATGTGTATTTTTTTTTTAAATAAGAAACTCACAATGGTTGACAGGTTCGCTTTAACTGGTGGCGTAGGGGGATGACAGTGCCAGGATACTGTGGTACAGGGTAACACCGCAGTGGTGGCTCATTCTTTCTTGCCGTTCTTTCACCGTTTTCTGCCTGCAAGCACATTATATACATTCATTTGGGATACGAAATAAAAGCAAACACAAATTCGCTATTTTGTGAGAGGAAAAGGCTGAATACCAAACTAAATTTTGCATGACACCTTTGCAGGTTGTACTAACCATAAACCAACCATATGTAATTAACAGTTGGCCAAGAATTGTGGTACACACACATTGGCATACACCTGCAATTTGTGGTAACATTTTTTTGATTTTCAGTAAATATTTCTAAACCATTTGCTTGATTCACTTTATATGTTTTTAATCAAGAAATGGCCATGAATTATAAAAAAATTGCAACCTTCAAGCAATTTAAATAAAATCCTTAATCCATGGACACGTCATCTTTGAAGCCATATTGACTGAAAAATAGAAATACATTATGGAGCCAAGTAAAGATTTATTTTATCAAAGCAAGAGTAACCTTAAGAAGGAGATCCGATTGCCTCCAATCTTCGCACAGTTTCACAGCATGAATGGATGCGTGGATGGTAGCCTCTTTGATTGACCCATCAGTCTGAAATTGAAGCATTTAATAGTCATTATAATCAATCAATATGTTTATCATGCCTTCATAACACAACTCAATATGCATCATCAAAATCTTTCATATGTTGTATATACTGGTACCTCAAAATTTCTTCTTCAATGCTGCTTAGTATTTTAGGTAGCTTACATTTTGAATTTGTAGCATTCCTGTATAACCACTCTGTAATGAAGTTGATGTGTGAACTTGCAGGACTTGGGCTTGAGGGCAGGCTGAAACTGAACCTGTGCTGAAGGCAGGATCTGTATTGGAGGCAGAACGTGAACCTGGGCTGGAGGCAGGATCTGCGTTGGAGGCAGAATGTGAACCTTGGATGGAGGCAGGACGTGAACCTGAGCTGGAGGCAGGATCTGTGTTGGAGGCAGAACATGAACCTGGGCTGGAGGCAGGACCTGTTGAGGCAGAACCGGTGTTGTAGGCGGAACCTTGAACCTTGGCCGGAGGCAAATCCTGAGAAAGAGGCAGAACTTGAACCTGGGTTGGGCGTAAAACATGAACCACGGCTGGAGGCAATGTTTCCAATGTATAATGGTCTTTGTCAAAATCAGCCATCGTTTATGATCAGTTGGAAGATTTCCGTTCAAACGTTACAGAGTGAATGGTTCAAACCCTTCGTGGGTTTAATTTGTAACATATGATAACACATTTAATACTGTTCCATATTCAGCAGATATGTCCATTGAAATAAAATATAATTTTATATTATTTGAAATCGACAGGATTTTTAGCGACGTTATAGTCGATATTAAACTATTTATGGGGCCCTATTTATGATTGAATTTTACCAAATCACACTAAAAGTTAAACGAGTTCGGAAGTAAAACACGTCAATCAATATTATTAACATTTGTCTTAATAATAAATCAATCTCAGGTTCAAGATTAAATTAAACGAACGATCAATTTGAATATGTCCATGATAGTTTTGAAAAAAGTTTAAACCTTAACCAACAAAACTCACCGCCCATCTGGTAGATCGTCGCTGCGTATTTTCCATTCAAGAGGAGCCGTAACATCGTTCACCAACTGCATATTGTTGTAACTCCTTCCGCGTAAATGGCAGACTATGCAACAACGGAAAGTTTCGAATCTTCGCAATACAAAATTGACAACATGATTCACGTTTATTTGTTTGTAAACATTCAATTTGACAGGATTCAATGCGCGCGCGATTCGGCGGAAAGCGTCTATTATCCTATGAAATCCTCGGTAGTCGGCGTCGGTTATTTTTTGACCAATTGAAATCATTCGTTAGTTATCGCGGAACAAATTAATATAACGATTCGGGGTTTCCGCGCAGGCGCAAATGCAGACTCGAAAAGGTTACAAACCAGTCAACAGTGTAATCGTTCGGGGGATTTAAAAATGAGGTATTATAAAAATTACAAAAAATACTCTTTATGAATTAATATCATGCCTTTAAAACACACTTGCATTGAGTAATTGCATTAATTATCATTATACATGACACCCAAAGATAAAATGTGGTTGAAAACAAACTGGCTGTACATATATTTAACTATATTTGACGATTTTGAGTTTCCGATGAAAGTAAAGTTAAAATGTAACCAATGTAAAGTATACCTGTACAAGACAATAATATTATCAAGATCCTATAAAAAGCCACGACTTTTCAAAATATTTGTATTGTACAGATACAACATAATTCGGTTAAAAGCCTCTATAACGCTCAATTTCGTACAATATTTCGTAAAATAAAGTTAAACTATTAAAAATCAGTGTTCCTTATGGAAATTGCCGAAATTTCAAAGCCAGATGTGGTCTGGTAAAATAGATGTTTGTAGATATGAAATGTTCTTTTTTATTATTGTTTTGCATATGTAATTCCATTTAAATTTCCCGCAACAATATCTATATATACGACACATGAACACTAACAGGGTACCATTTTAGTGTTGGTGTGTCGTATGAATAGATATATTCGCGGGAAAATAAAATGGAATTAAATATGCAAAACAATAATAAAATCGAGCATTTTGTATCGACAAATACTATGCAATCATACCACATCTAGCGTTGATATTGTGGCTATTGCTATAAGGGAAACTGATTGTTTAGGTGTTTGCTTACTTTTACGAAATACTTTACGAAATTTTCGTTGATTTTGAGCGTTATAGAGACTTTAAGTTTAACTGTAAGTTATATTGAGTTTAAAATGATCTAATTGAACTGTGATTAGCAAACAAGATTCCATAAAAATGCATTATACTTTTTTACTAAGTCAAATACTTAACTATATAAAATGGGATCAATTGCCTGTGACAATCAAATGTAGGAAACAATGTCCGCGGTTTGAACATAGCGTAGGGACAATTGACCGGCTTGTCAAAAATAACGTAGGAACTGTCTGCAGGGTTGAATAAATAACGTATAAACCATTGTCCACGTTGTCAAAAGTACGGGGGAATCAAGGCCTGTCTGTGTCAACGTAAGCCATGTACTGCATTTTTTTCAATTTCTTAGGTCTGGGCGGGTTATTAAAACAGGAAAACATGAAATCAAATAAAAACAAAACATGGCTCTTATGAATATTCAGGAACGCAACCGCGCAATCGGCATGTTGCAGACTGGTCAGTCATATCGTGTTTAACCATTTCAACGTGCAAAAATATGAAACCATACCTATCCCACGTGCTATTGTTTCGGATGAATTATTGTATCGTGAACTTGCCAAGAATGAAGTCAATTGATCACATGTTAAATTTTAATTACAATAATTATATCATAACTAATATAGTCAATGTTGAAAAGTGGGCATTATAAAAGTCTCAAAGTGAAGTGTATTGTAAATCGTAATAAAATGTTCATGTTAAAGCAGCGCGGCATCAATAGTATTTCGAAAAATTGTAACCAATGGATTTTATTTAACCCTAGGCCTTTGCTCTATTAGTTTGAAATACATGTAGGCCTACAGCGAATAAAAATGCCTTCACATGTTACTGGACCCTCAATGTACGCTGACAAAAGATAATAATAGTTTTCTTAATAAGCATATTTATGTATAATAAATATAATGGAAACCCATGTTCATCTCTGTCTCAGGCATATCTGTTTATCTCCCAATCCTTAAAGATGAACACGTGTTCACACAATAGGCAGATGATTATCTGCTCTACGGGTGGGGCGATAAACGTTCCTAAACACCAGACGGGTCGGTCCATAACAGTTCCTTAAAACTTCATATCGCGTGGACCTTATCAACATTATTATAGAACAATACCGCTTACGCGGATGTGAATTACGTTTAGCTGATAAAAATTACGCAATGCATTTAACGATAACGAACTTCGTAACGAGACAACTAACAAGTCCTTTGCTTGCCGCTAATGTCTCCAAATCCACGTTTAAGTGCAGAATAAATTAGTAGTCATTATGTTTATTTTATTTTACATTGCATATTGATATCCAGAAACTCTGTTTTTGAATTACTCATAAAATACTTAAATGGTTTTTGCAGAATTCATTCCTTTTTTCATTCATTCGTTCATTCTTCCATTCATTCATTATTGCCGATGTTTTTGGAAATAATGGTCAACTGCTCGAAAATTGGAAAATTTTAATTTAATTATTCAATATTGAATACAATTAATCTCCGAGCAGTCATTTAATTGTGTTCTTGTGTTATTTTTCCAGGGTTGATATATAGATGATGTAAGTCCGATAATTTGAATACAGGGGTGTGTGGATAGGGGCAAATTCTTTGAGTGCGCGATAATTTGAGAACGAATACTACTGAAGCCTCGTCGGCATTCCGGACATTTTCGCTCGGTACCGATATCTCCACATGGACAGTCGTTTTCGGATACGGTAAGGTATGTCGATTTTAATTTACTTATGTCGTTCTTTATACCATTTTTATAGAATGACGAACACACATGCGGTGTTACGGATGGTCTCTTTCGCATTGTACTAACCAGAACTTGCACATAGAGGCAAGACATACTTTAAAAAATTGAACAATTTGAAAGGGCAGTTTTCTTAGTTTAATACAAGCAATTTTTGTTTTAAAGTATCATATTAGGAAGTTAAAAAATCTAGTCAAATGCTATGGTGTTATGTTGATCCTGTAACATTGATATGGTTCTTTATAAACCACTTCTTGGTAATTTCAATTACAATTCTAGGTGGAAATGTTTAGAAATGTTTAAGATAAAAACGAAAGCAATTTTATATGCATTAAAATTGTATTATAAAGTATGTTAACATTAAACAGGTTCATATGCACAACCAGTAACCGCTTTGAATTAAAAATGCACCTTATATAATTATTATAACATGTTTATTACTGTGTTGATTCATTTGTTGTAAATAAATTAAAGACACACTTTCTTAGAAGTGAGCAAAACATGTGTCTTTTTTAATTTATCCATTTAAAACAGGTGTATGATAAAGGCGCACTTATGAAATTAAAGACTAACTTATGCTTTAAAAGACGCACATCAAAAAAAGACAAAACACACTTTTGTGCGAAAAAAACAACATCTGTTAATCTTAAAACACACTTCTTAGATTAAAGACTAACATTCTGCTCGCATCTACACTCATTAACGCACTTTTAAGTGTGCTAAAAGTGTGTTTTGGTAAAAAGTGAGTTTTTGGTCGAGAAATGGATCATGTCGATGTTTTGCAATTTTTGGGTAGGAAGTTTGTTTCAAACTTTCAGATTTAAATTGTATTCATATACAAATAAGAGCTCCTGAAAAAGGGGTGAACAAATGTGTATTAGTGCGATTATGACCTTAACCCTTTAAGGTTAACACCCTTGATCTGGTTATCTCTGTAATGTATTTATCATTTATGTAATTGATTAATTAATAGTAGTACTTTTTTCTATTTGTCATTGTTGAATTATGCTATAATTATTTCTATGTATGGGGTTTTATTAATTCTTAAAATTTGGCTACAAAACAATCTATTTGGCTAAAAAATTGGCTATTGGCTACAACAAATTTCAACCCTGAGCGTGAGCCCTGGTCATCTAATTTCGCAATTTGTCAAAATGTCAATCCGTGACAAAAGCGGATGTTTCCAGAAAGTTAAACTGAAAGAAACAGTAACTATAGACTGCGACTACACTTCAGGAGTTTATATAAACGCAGAGAAACAATGTCTAGAGAAGAACGTGTCCTGTCAATGAAAGTTTGAAGGATAATTGAACTTTGTGCTTTGTTGGAGAAGTTACGGTTTTGAAAGAGCTCTGGTTTAGGACCGATTCCATCAACAATAAACAACATTGAGGGAAGCAATAATACGAAGGTTTTAAAACTTTTCCAGAACTGTTTCAATTTCTAGAAAAAAATAACAGTAATATAAATTGCATTTTCTGTTTAATACAAAATAAATGATGCAAATAAATTCATAAATGTATTAAACTACAAATACAGACAACCAGAAAGTTCTAAGTTATTTTCCATCAATTTCCATCCAAGAAAATGTCTAAGTTATTTTCCATTACGATTTCCATTGAAAAAAAAGTCCAACTTTCCAAAGTGTTTCCATATATTCCGTACAAACGCATGGAATTTTAGTAGAGATTCCATGCAATTCTGTAACAGCTTCAAATGGAAAATTGGCAGGTGGATGGAACTTCATCAAATTCCATTGATTTCCATTGAATTTCATTGAATTCCATATCATTTTCTATAGAATTTCATAGAAAAGTGCTAATCACTATCGCAGATCTACAGACGGGTGTAGAGTTATTGGATTACTTGAATCAGTCCTTTATGAATATTGAGTCCCGTTAAGTTAATAAAGGTGTGAAAATGTTTGTGTTACAGATGATTCTCAATGATGACTCTTCAGTTTAAGATCTGTTCCACTGTGCTATCCCTAGCTCTGGATCCAGCCTTCTCTTCCTTCAGCAGTTTCTGGGCATTTTGTTTTCAATTACTTAAGAATGATGCCTAGTATGACTTTGCCGGGATGGCACATTACTGTAGCGATGGTAGAAGGAAGTGCGCTTTCTGAATGCAAGAACATTCCGGGAGTGTACAGCTGTAAGAATTAAATATTTATTTAAATTTTTAGTTTTTAAATTGTTAAAATGTTAACTTTATATTTAGCTCGCTTTTATTTCTGGCGCTAAAAAGTATGGCGTCACGTTAACGTCACCGCCATTCGGTACCCCTCGCAGATTATCTTAATCGGACTCGGGAGAAATACGGGTTGAAAGTAGTCCGCCCACGTGATACCATTCTAAGAATGTTACAACAACAAAAACAATAACAACGATGGCGTCAGAATGTGATCTTTGTGTAAATAGCCACATATATGTTTATTTAAGTCACGGAAGAAAGCGGGAGGACTTGAAAGCGGCGGCCTTAGAATTCTTCCCACTGTATACCAGCGTTATCCAGCGTATTTGCGCCAACTGCTGGTCGAAAATATCAAAATTTCGTGCATTCAAACGGTAAACACATGATTAAAAAAAATCTATCCATTACTTGTACACTCTTTAGACGTAATATTATGCTGATCATGTAGTTTTCCAGATCATTTGCATTGACATACCAGGTCAAGATGTAGAAAGCTGACCGGCAACAAAATTGACTGGCTATTCGAGCAGTCTTGCCAGCTCCTTCTGATAATTTCTGTGCCCCCCACCCCTCCCTCCCTAACTGAAATGATTCACGTTCAGAATAAAGCCGAGAGTGTGCCAAAGCAAAAATCATCAAAAGACTCTATGGCGGCAATTTATATTAACTACCTCCCCTCACCCAACCTCCCCAAGCACCATTGCTATAAATCAATAACAGTTTATTGAATTTAATTTTAATATGGCGCCAGTCGGTTGATAATATGCAGGGGGTCCACCAATATAGTGATTTTAGATTAAACACTTTAAAATGTCTAGATCTTGTATGTTTTATTGCAGCTAGATGTTGAACATGCTAAGTTGATGCACTAAATACTGATAGTTTGTATATTTCTGACAGGAGTATTCTTTGGATTTTACATATATTAAGTACGCTTTATTTGACCCTTGTCAACTGATCATTGGTTATTATATACGTCCCTGGGTTAGTACATTGAATATCATCCAGTTTACAAATAACAGAAATCCAACAATTACTTTGTGGATTTCCTTGGCTTGTATGCAAAGAGCTCATTGAACGCTGTAAACTAACATGATACCCATGTTTTATTGATTTTAGAGGGCCAACCTTATGATACAACAGCATTGGTATAACATATATACTTGATTCTTTGCCTTGTCCATGCAGATATGTGGAAGAAAAGCTGGAAAATGTTAAAAAGAGAGCAGTTACTCCACTTAAGGGAACTCCAAAACGTAGACGGATGTCATTAGCTGAAAACCTTATCTGCAGCACTGAAAAGTTAAAGTCTGCCACGAAGACGACACCAAAGAGAATACCGGTTTTTGAAAAATGGGTGTCCAGTATAGAAAAGCTGAAATTAAGTATGTATGTTTAAGCGATTTAGGTGTCTTAATTTGGACCTTTAATTTACTGATAATTATAATGTTAGGTGTCAGGGATTTTCTCAGGCCTTTTAAGCAAAATTTTTACCCATCACCCTTATTCTACATATTGGCATATTTTGGGCCTTATCTGAATCTTATCTAGTCCCCTGCCTCTTTTACTGCGGAAAAGAATGTCAGGTAAACTTCAAACATGGGAGCGGCCTGTGTATTATCAAATGTGAGCAAATTTTACAAAATAAAAGATTATGTTCGGGTAATGGTTTAAATAAATCAAGAATACACCAATATATATGTAATCTGTATTTATTTTGAATGTTTCATCAAATTTGATAGAGAAATCACGATTTGTGTAATGACAATAAATTCGGATGTTCACGTTTACGTTGCGATTTCGGATATTTTCTAAATGCTGACTTGTGTTTGTTTTATGTCACACACTGGATAATGGTTAATTACTTGTGCTGCTTTATTCTCTCTTATTTTTAATATTGCCATTTTTAATCATGTTTATCGCAAAATTATGCATTGATATTAACATTTTATCCAAAATAAATCGTTAATTATAATGCTTTCTCTAGGAGGTTGTTGTACTGATAAATTGCAGTGATAGAAAATGTCAGTTGCATAAGAAAACAAATGCATTATTTGTGCACATGAAATGAGTGAAGTTACACGGATGTATCCAGGATTTTTTTCAATGTGAATCCTGCACACTTTTTTTGGTACCCGATTAAATATTCAAATATTAGTTTAACTTATCCGACATAGTTTGTCGAGGAATTATGGTGGCAAATGCCACTTCAGCCCCCTCAGGATCTGCCCTGGATATAATGTTTATTCACTGTGAGTATGTCCAAAATCTAGCCACAATGAGTTGGATGGAATCCAATCATACCCCTGCCTATGAGCAGATAATACTCCATGATAATGATGTTATCCCAAATAATAAAGAACATGGAGGGGGACTAGAAACCCTGGGCATGTTTTGGGGAAATTTTTTTTATAAAGTACTTTGAAATCATTAATTAATATCTGTTGTGGTATAATGAGCCGCATTAAGCTAGATTGAGCTTAAGCCTTTCAGACCAGCTATTTTAAATGGTTTGGTTCAGGTAGCATGCCAATATCAAATAGGTAGGGTATATGTCGACTGTCAGGTTTGCTTATTTTATTTTTATATTGAAATATATTTATAATAGACATCCTCCTTTAAGTCCTTACAATTAACACCATGTTTCCATGAAAGGATGCACTTTTTCATTAATAAGACACCATTCTTTCATTAGTTTTTTTTCCTATTCACCTAAAATTTATTTTCAAACAAATTTTCATTAAATCTCTAAAATCTTCAATTTCGCCTCAATTTTTTAATTTTAAATTAAAGAAGCTTTTATCATACTTATTATTTGACATATATATCTTAAATTGTAACTATAATTTTGTAGACCTGGAAAAATGATGTGTGCGTGGAAAATAATTGTGCTTGGAAAAATTCTTGGGAAAATCACTGTCATGTGGAACCTTTAAATTAACATAAATGATAATGTATTAAAATTATTTTAGAATAATAATCATTGAAGCTTATGAATTAAAATGAAAATATCAATGTAAGTAACTATTATAGATGTTTTAACTCAAGGAAGCTGTGATGACACTGCGGGTGCTAAACCTAGGAAGCAATTGTTTCATGATCATGTATATTCACATTCAAGTATGTACATTCCGTTTGAATGTTAATACAAGTTGTTGACAGTTACAAGTTCTTGTTGAAAATTTCAATTTTTGTTAGCTGAATAAGTTTGGAACACATCACATGCCAAGTACATATGTAAATCAATCAAATAAATGATTTTGAATAGTAAGATGGATTAAAATTCTATAAAATGAAAAACAACATAATTATTATGTAAGAACATTCACTAATTAATCACTTATGTTAATGTGTTTTAAATTTGTTCAAGTGTCATAGATGTAGATAGTGCTAGATAACTGAATGGAGTATTAAACAGCAAAAAAACTTGATATTCACATTGTCTGTACAAGTTTATTTTGAAAAAAATCAGCATGATTTAATTTTGATTATAATAACTCTGCAAAATGATTATCTGTCCTGTAGCTGGTACATCTCTCACATATATACAGATGCAGGCTCTTAAATAAAATATTAATTGGTATTATGGCCCCGTCAGAACAGTAAGTATAACAGAATGTACTTTTTACCATTGAAGTAATTAAATTATGCTGGAAAAAAACAGTTTCATTGGGAAAAAAATGACTTCCATATTCGTTAAAAATACATGCATTTGATGGCCATGATACCATTGCTAATGAAGGGCTTGAATAATTGTTTACTGTTTACATTCCCAATGTTTTACCCCTAGTGCAGCAGCATTTTTTACAGGTGCAACATTGATAAAAAAAAAAGATTTTATTCCTTTTATCTAATAATTGATGGGGAAAAGTTGGCAAATGCTTGGGGATGTCATGACTGCAGTTGTGTTAGAAAACAAAGTGAACACAAGCAGTCACTCTTAAATGCAATAAATAACTATTCTTTAATTTTGTTTATTTTTTTTTAGGATTGGCGTTTTTTAGTTTCACTTGTACGTTTATTGGACTACACAATGGGTGCTTTACCAAGGATTCATTTACTTCACTGATTGGTTCTACTCTTGATATTTGACAATTCATCAAGTAAAGTTGATTATTAATATATAATAAACAATAAACTGAAAATGAATTAAACTGCATAATAAACTGTGTATGTTAATATGAGGATCAAACATCTGATCTGTTTCAACAGTTTGTATTTCATGTTCCGTTTAAATATGTTTGTTGATTTTCCTCTTCCAAGTAGTTTTACAAGTTGTTAGTTATTTTGGAGCCACATGTTTAACAAAGTTTAACATACATGTAGTTTTATCTTGAAAACTTTATTAATATATTATTGAAATATTTTAAATACTGACTAAGGAAAAAAAAGATTTAGTGATAAATATTTATGAATTTCTCATTCTAGAGGAATGCATTT
The DNA here is from genome assembly GCF_020536995.1 of Dreissena polymorpha. Classification (NCBI taxonomy): domain Eukaryota; kingdom Metazoa; phylum Mollusca; class Bivalvia; order Myida; family Dreissenidae; genus Dreissena; species Dreissena polymorpha. The sequence continues at coordinate 99,907,666 of NC_068360.1, read as the reverse complement.
TGTAATGTTATTTATTGTAAGATAATGCTGGTATTTTTTTTCCTGTTTTAATTAGCTCATCTATTCAAAAATAAATAAAAATATGAGCTATTGTCATCACATGAGCATTCAAACTTGGTACACTTACTTACTAACATGAGGGTACTGGGCAGGCAAAGTTAGATAACTCTGACTGACAATTTGGCAAAATTATGTGCCCTTTTTATACTTAGAAAATTGAAAATTTGGTTAAGTTTTGTGTTTCAATAACAGAAGTTTTAAGTTGAGGGAAAGTAAGTATTTGTATTTCTAATACCTTTCTAGCCACACAGAGGACTGAGCCAATCAGACTGACTACTTGTAAACAATCGGAACAGAGTAAAATAGTAGAGAAACAACTCATAGACGACACAACACAATTAGTGTCCATGTTGTCCTCCTCGAAAACCAGTGTCCTGTCCACCCAGCGGCTAGAAGCATTGTTTGAGGAGGATTTATTCACCGCTGCACTAGATGAAATGTCGGTGAATATTCCATTCCTTTACGAACTACTGAACAAGCTGGTGGGTGACACAGGATGCAAGAGGGCAAGTAAAGCGATGATCTACGCCATGATATTGAATAGCAGAAACAGACGAGTATCTGCCTTACAGAAGTGTATGACTGTACTTGCTGTAAAATGTCATGCAGATAATAAGGTTTGATGTATTTCTGTGTTAATACTTTGATGAGTAAGAAATTGACTTAGAAAATTATTATATTAATTTATAAAATTTAAAAAAAAAGTTTTAATTCTGAGATGAAAACTTTAAAAAAATGTCTCGTGAACTTGTGGAAAAATGAAGTCAGCAGATATTGACTACAGATTATGGAGTACTTGTAACACATCTGCCTGACCTCTCTGTTGTCTGTCTGTCTGTTAGGACATCCATCTATTTGTCCATCTGTTTATTAAAAATACTGGCTTTGCGACCATAATTTAACACTTTGTCATTGTAGAAGGTGACTTAATGGGTTTAAAGGATTGGAGTCTATGTATCTCTTAGCTCCAACAGGTGGGGTGGTTTTGACCTTGGGTGTTGGTTTTAATTTTGTAACACCTGAGGTTAGCCAAAGTCATATTTCCTGTTCAGTGCTGCATGGTCTTAAATATTGATCAGTTTGCCGTAAAAGCCAAAATAATAAAGGAACTTTGTTTGAATATTACAATATAATTGCTTTACAGTAGGCAACACGTTCAGCACTGTTCAGTCCTATTGATATTATGTTTATTTAGTATTTCAGTTTCTAATTTTCTAATTGGAGCTTGTCTTATTTTTACAGCTTCTTAGCAGGTTGAACCGCATACATATCACAATGTGATCAAAAACAAAGGCTAACATGTTGGATCAGTTCAGTGAACAGTGTGAAAAGAGAATAGTAAGTGAAGTAAGAACAGGGGTTGATGGCAAGTTGAATAGAGATAACTTGGACATTTACGTCAAAACAAATGACATTAGGATGAAAAATAAGAATAGGGACTATCATGTTTTTGCTTCTGACTGGACGCCATACAGAATCACTGATGAGGACTTTGTTACGAACGAATGGCTCAAGACATATGTTGAATCACAAAGGTGCGAAGAGAAAGCCATAAAACCTGAGATGTTCAACCCAGACTTGATAACATTCCAATCTAGCGTAAAAACACTAGTGTCTAGAGAACTCTTGAAAATCTTTCCAGAATTTAAGTGGATGAAATTAGTAGTTCCAGACCATATTCCACATCATTTGGAGGAAATAATGTCTCGCCAAACAAAATCCTTCACGCTACCTATCCTACTGAAGAATGAGGCGAAGTATGATGATTGTGTATGCATAATGGACTCCTACAACCAACAGATGTCTGACTGGTACAGGAAAGCAGGAAGAAGTAAGTGTTTAACATCTAATAAAGTCAGTTTTTGTAACATTGGGTCCTATTACATATATGGTAATTTTTTAGCTTCTGTGTTATGGTGTATAAAATAATATGTTATTCAGTTCCACTTATGAGTAATGTTTATGTGTATTACTACAATGACAGTTTCCTGGCACATTGTATCTTTTTTTTTTAATTATTAGGTTGAAACTATTTGAAGATTTTTTTTTTAATACTTTACATGAACTTGTTCTCCACTTGATTTCTAACTTGTGAAATACTATTTGATAGGTGATGACTTTGATCAGCTCCAAATACCTGTAGGAGGGGACCAATTAACACGGGTTAGACTCGATGGCGCTAAAACTCTGCGGATGGGAGCACACACACGTACAGAACGATTCGACAACCTGTTTCCGGTTGTTGTTGAAATGTTCCATATGCAAATGGATTTCTTAGAGGTACAATATTCGTTGGTTAACCCTTTCAGTACTGGAACAGAATTTTAAGGGCCTTTGCAAACAGTTTTGATTATGCCAGATTTGATCCAGATAACATGGTGTGTAATTAAGATCAAAACTGTTTGCAAATATAATATTTATTTATTTCAATAAAAAAATGCTTCTTTAAGAGATAAGCAGATTAAAGCTCCGGAGAAGGTGGTAAAATTATACAAATGATATAAAGTGAGAAATTATGTTATTGTTAAGTGACTAGTTAAAATCACTTGCTTTCTTATAAATACCAAACTGGATCTGTATATGTTTTTTATCCAAGATGCTTACTGTATAAACACTGTTATGCAATACTTATACGGTATTTTCAGAAAGTGGTTAAAAAATTCATGAAATACTCAACGGGCCGAGATGTTGGAACACTACAAAACTTGCAAATCCGTATCCAAAGATCCAGTGTAAATGGAAATGTGAAGAGTAGATTCAAAGCCCACGAAGATTTTGTTTTGCTAGTTGGAAGGGCATATATAGCCGAAGCTGCTATGGAATACTTCGGCATACAGGACCCAAATAGTTCACCAACTAAGCATGAACCTCAAGAGAACATTATGAACAGTCATATTCCAAGGCGTAGAGCAGTTTATGATGAACTTATGGACGGCTTTCTGTCAACAATATTTGGTCCATTAAGTTTTGAGGAGGTAGGTTTTTATTATCAGCTGTCCAGTTAGGATAGTGCTGACAGTTACTAATACAACAGATGACAGATTAAACTAATGATGTGTGGATAGAGATACCAATTTGTAAAATACGGACTGTGCAACAACTGTAGCATAATTACAGGCAACTTTGATAGTGTGTAGGGATGACTTTAAGAGAACACAATACCATATATCTTAAGGTATTCGAAAACAGTTTTGATGCAGATCAGATGCTTAGTTCTGTTGGAACATGATTGGACCAAATACTTGCATTTTCAATTTTAAGGGATATTTTTCAACTGTGATACTGGGAATGATTTTTAGTTTTGAATAATAAACACACAACACGAGTCATATCAAGAATAAATTAACCTTAAAGTAATAACAATCAGTTTGAATAAAGATGTTCACTGAACAACCTCAGGAACTTGTAAAGTATATAATACTGACTGTACGAAGAGATTGGATCAAGATCAGACTGCACTTGTTGACATCATGTTTGGATCCCAATTGGTCAATTTTGATAGGTATCTGCTTGATATGACTCAATTGTGTAGGATTTGTTTATATTTATGTATGTGTCCTTTTTTACTTCAGTGTGAAAGCCCAGAAAGAATTGAGCTCGAAGTTGAAGGACAGAAAGTCAGCCTCCCTGTAGAAAATGGAAAAGTTTCACTTATATTTCAGCAGCAAACTGGACAAACAAGAATTGAAATACCAACAAAATTGTTAGAAGAAAAGGAGACCATACAAATTCCGGTTGGAAACTTGTTAATTAATGTAAAACTTGTGAAGCCAGATGACTTAAAGAATTATGTTATGAACTTTATGCAGCACAACTTCATCATTTTGAACTTGAAAGATGCTGTGAAAGAAGGAGATGTCTTCAGGATTAACAACTGCCTCAAGATGATGATCCCCTTCTTCTATAATCACTCCCCACTATCCAATTACATGGTCGAGTGTTTAGATTATACATTAAAAACCGAAGTTATGTTGCCACCAAAACTTGCAATTCAGGTCCGAGCAGCAGCATGTGTAAATCCAAAAGGAGCAAAAGCAAAAAAAAAGGCTGCAGATATGCAAAAGGAAAATCAAGTGAAGGAGATGAAAGAACTAATTAAAGGTCTTGGTTCTAACAAAAACGAACACTCAATTGAAACCATTTCAAAAGCGTATCCAGTTGTTAATGATATTGTCTCGCACATTGATTTACAAATCAGTTACAAGGAAGTAAAGTCTTCACACAAGAGTAGAAGTGAAAATGAGGATATGAGCTGCTTGTTGAAACATCTGAGAAATTTGAAGCCATTTTGTCGAGTTAGTGGACGGACTTTGGATGGCTATTGTGGCATTAAAACAAGTGCATTTAAAGAACTGTTGCCACAGAAAGCTTTGCTCAAAGAAAAAGTAATGCAAATTATAAATTATTTGAAGCGTGGTATACCTATGCCTGCGGATGAAAATGAAGAAAATGTAGAGGACATTGTTGACCCACAGTGACATTAAATAAGGGAGTATAACACTATAATTATACTCATGAACTGGAATGATGTTTATTACACAATTGTTAACAGGGGAAATGGAATATTGTTTTTCTATTTACTATAACAAACAACAAACATAACGCTGCTCTTAACCTGTATACATTGTATTTATCAATTAAGTTGAGTGTAAAGGTCTTCGAACATTCTCCCCACCGTTGAAGGATAAAGACAAAACAAGTCTTAAAAATGTGTGTCCATTTACATCTGACAAAGACAAAACAAGTCTATAAAATGTGTGTACATTTACATCTGATAAAGACAAAACAAGTCTTAAAAATGTGTGTTCATTTACACCTGATAAAGACAAAACAAGTCTTAAAATGTGTGTTCATTTAAAGTGCTGTGCCTCCGAACACAAGTGACACTCGGATTTTTAAACTTTAAATGGGAGAAGCCGATATAAGCCGAACCTAGCTACAATGAGTCGGGTGGCGCCCGATGATACCCCTGCCACAGAGCAGCTAATATGAGTTATAACTCTGGGGACTAGGTGCCTGAGCTACTTTCAGCGATACAGGGATATTGAAGCATAATTCCCTATATGCCAAAACAATGTTAGTAATTTTAATAATGATGCCAGTATTTTCACGAGAACATCTCAGGAACAATCTGAAGATCAGTGTTGGAACAAGAAACAAGAAAACTGTAAAATTAAATTTTGTATGTAAATAATTGCTGTACTTTGTTGCTAATGTCATTTTATTCTAATGTTTATGAACACTGCCTGTTTGTTTATGTTGATCTTTTTATTATTCATGATCACAATGTTGTGTTCAAACTTGTTGTGTACTAGTAAAAATAAAATAACAAGGGCTGTTTGTAAAACATGCATGCCCCCCATATGGGCTCTCCGTTGTAGTGACAGTCATTGTGTGAATATGTTTTTTCACTGTGACCTTGACCTTTGACCTAGTGACCTGAAAATCAATAGGGGTTATCTGCCAGTCATGATCAATGTACCTATGAAGTTTCATGATCGTAGCCATTAGCGTTCTTGAGTTATCATCCGGAAACCATGATCAATGTACCTATGAAGTTTCATGATCCTAGCCATAAGCGTTCTTGAGTTATCATCCGGAAACCATTTTGCTATTTCGGGTCATCGTGACCTTGACCTTTGACTTAGTGACCTGAAAATCGATAGGGGTCATCTGCGAGACATGATCAATCTACCTATCAAGTTTCATGATCCTAGGAATAAGCGTTCTTGAGTTATCATCCGGAAACCATTTTACTATTACTAGTGACCTCAAAATTGATAGGGGTCATCTGCGAGTCAAGATCAATCTACCTATCAAGTTTCATGATCCTAGGAATAAGCGTTCTTGAGTTATCATCCGGAAACCATTTTACTATTACTAGTGACCTCAAAATTGATAGGGGTCATCTGCGAGTCAAGATCAATCTACCTTTCAAGTTTCATGATCCTAGGCCTAAGCGTTCTTGAGTTATCATCCGGAAACCATTTTACTATTTCGGGTCACCGTGACCTTGACCTTTGACCTAGTGACTTCAAAATCAATAGGGGTCATCTGTGAGTCTTGATCAATATACCTATGAAGTTTCATGATCCTAGGCCCAAGCGTTCTTGAGTTATCATCCGGAAACCACCTGGTGGACGGACCGACCTACCGACAGACCGACCGACATGTGCAAAGCAATATACCCTCTCTTCTTCGAAGGGGGTCATAAAAATGTATTGTTTATAGAATGAAATGGAAAATGTAAAAATATTATAGACAACTCTATTATAACTATATCTTTAGTTCTTTCCATATATCAATGTAACATGAAGCTAGATATGCATTCATCTTGTTTTATAGTTCAAATAGAAAATTAACTTCACAATTTTGTTTACTTATTACTTGACTTTATTTCAAAATAAGCACTAGTTAAGATGTTTTTACCATTAATAAAAAGGAGAAATTGTGAAAAATCAGATGAAAGGGATTATGCACATTAAATAATTATAATTAAGTTAGTTTCAACATGTTTTATTAAGATTGGTAAATATGGTGAACTTTTATGTTTGTATAGTTGAGTTATCTTTCTTGAATAATTACTTGTTGAGTAAGTGATATGCATTTTTCAGATGGCAGTTGTCTGTGTTGTCAAACAATATTCAATATTGTTGTATAAGGTTGAATGATTAATAGACAAGGCAGTCTGCAATTCAAGTAAATTGATATCTTTGCAATTCATGTGAATTGATATTTGTCCTTGTTATTAATATTATACATCATTGATTATAAAAATGGATTTGTATTCAGTTGTCAAGGTGCTTAATTGTCATATACATGTACAATTATAGTTGAAATTAGATACTTGATTTCACAAAACAGTCAAGTACTGATAGGGATGTAAAGTTCGAATGTGTATATGTATGGATTCAAGGAATCGAGTACTCTTAACAAGAAAATTAGGGAAGATATGTATAGCAACAGGTATGAGTATGCATGTCATAAATTATGATAAGTATGACTATCAGTTTCATGATAAAAACCATAGATGAGACGAGTTATTAATAGAATTGTAATTATGCATCCATTTATAATTCCATTGTTACTGGAATTTAAGTATAAATTTGTTGAATTATTGTTGGTAATAATTATGCATGTATCGCAAATCGGTAACACATGGCATTTTTATTGACATATTTTAGGCTAAATGGTAATGAGAATTGAAAATGTAATAGTCTTAAATATGTAAGTCTAGCTCTCGAAGTATACATTATTAATTAATTCTATTTAGAACTGTCTATTTAGTCAGTTGATGGAAATAGGCTATATCAGATGTAAATGAACACACATATTATAAACTTGTATCGCTGAAAGTAGCTCAGGCACCTAGTCCCCAGAGTTATAACTCATATTAGCTGCTCTGTGGCAGGGGTATCATCGGGCGCCACCCGACTCATTGTAGCTAGGTTCGGCTTATATCAGCTTCTCCCATTTAAAGTTTAAAAATCCGAGTTTCACTTGTGTTCGGAGGCATAGCACTTTAAATGAACACACATTTTTAAGACTTGTTTTGTCTTTATCAGGTGTGAATGAACACACATTTTTAAGACTTGTTTTGTCTTTATCAGATGTAAATGTACACACATTTTATAGACTTGTTTTGTCTTTGTCAGATGTAAATGGACACACATTTTTAAGACTTGTTTTGTCTTTATCAGATGTAAATGAACACACATTTTAAAGACTTGTTTTGTCTTTATTAGATGTAAATGAACACACATTTTTAAGACTTGTTTTGTCTTTATCAGATGTTTCTTTCACTCTTCACACTTCACTCAAATGAGTCCTAGACTATTATCTCACTTGTTCAAGTGTACATTTTTACAATTTGAGCAACATCCTTTTGGGTTTCCCCAAGTATTGTGTTTCACTGAAACCAAAGTGTTTGACCAGCAGCAATCTTAGACAATTAACGTCATCTTGGCAGTACTGTATTATTGAATCTGATATACCCTTCCTAGCCTTTGATATGTTATTATTATTGTAATACAAGATAGCTTCAGAAGATTGACCTTTTCTTCCGGCTCGACCTATTTCCTGCATATAGGCCTCCAAACTGGTAGGTGGTCTACAGTGAATTGCCCTTGATATACTTGGGGCATCTAGTCCCATTCCTAAAGCAACTGTCGCAAGCACAAGGCGAATTGTTGGTTTCTTCTTGCACAAGTCACTCACAATAAAGGATTTCATTGCTTTTGTATAATCCTTATGATACTGAGCAAATATTCTATTCTCAGGAATTTCCCCACCAGTATATTGTCTTTTACCTAAATAAGAATTAAGGTACTGGTAAAAATAACCCAAAGCCTCCAAAGTTTCAACATACACGATAGTTACTGGGAAGTCACTCAATTTGTCAGTTAGCTCCACTGCCACTGGCTCAATCAATGAGTCCAACTTATCATTTTTTTTATATTTGGTAATCTTGACCTTTTACTTATATAAATATTGGGTCTGTCCGGATTAATAGACACACAGGTGTATTTCCTATATTGCAAAGTGTCTGTCAATTCATTCTCTCTTTGTTCGGTACATGTGGCTGTCAATGCCAAGTGGCAAGCATTAGGGAATATCACCGTAAGTTCACCATTCTGAAATCATATGAACCTCATCAATAGCAACTGCACACACTCTCTGTTGGTACACAGATGAATGAAATATCTTCTGAATCTTCTTTGTGTGTAGTGCTTCTGGGTGGCTATAGATTATATTGTAGCGTCCATTCTTCAGCTCTGTCAGATCAAACATCTTTCCGAGGACAGATGTAGTGGGAGATTCTGAAAGATTGATGAAAAAATAAATCAATATAAGTATATACTAACCAAGCAAAACAGTAAATGTAAAAGGCCTTTTAATATAAAAGTATATATTAAGTTATAAGTAGCCCCAGTACCTAACGTTTATTGACACCTTAGAAAAGTCTAGTTTATCTTAAGAAAAGTCTTCTGAAATACAAAGGCTTGTCAGTTGCCATGTTTGCTAATATCTGCATTCAGATATCTGTGTGCATTCCACAAATGATGTCAGGAACCGTGAAATACATGGAGGATCATATTGTTATGTTTGTAGTTTAACCATTATGCATTTGTAAATAACTATGTTGGAGAAAATCAAGACATTAAGCTAAAATAAATTAATAAAATCACAAAATTTGGCCCAAATTGGCAGTGGAAGCACAAATTGCATCTAAGAATTATATTATTATAACAACAACAGACCCGGTTTGATTTGGTGTGTTCGTGGTTGTAATGGTAAATGCTACATCACTCACGCCACTAGTACACAAACCTTCAGTTTCTTTGTCTGAACTGTGTTCCTCAATGTCATCCTCATTATCATCAATGGTCACTATCTCTTTGGCATCATAAGACAGATAACAGCCTTTCAGGTTTTTGGATCTTAAACTTTGTATCTGAGTAGGGGAGAAATTAATGAAATATTATAAATTTGTATTTCCCTGCATAAGGAACAACTGCATAATACCACATTCCATACTTTACATCTCTTGTAATCAATCTTAAAAAGATAGTAGGAAAGTGTTTTTTTTTTCAAATTAAATAAATAAATATTTATTAGTGGTCAATACAATACCCAGTACCGTAAAACATTTTATAATTTAACAAGGCTTGTCACCATAGGATAACATATGCCCCCTTTTTCCCTATTTTTTCGAAAACTAAACGCAAAGTGTGACCGAATTTCAGACAGACAGACAGACGGACGGTGCAAGCACTATATGCCCACCTTTGGGGGCATAAAAATAAGCTATGAATAGCATTTCTCCTGTAATAACTTAACATACATGTATATGTTTACCAGAACATCAATCTCCTTTCAGTTTCATAATTTCTAATAAATACATTTATATTTTCTCAAGACCAGAGCTAAATCATGAATGTAAGTGAAAATCAACCACAATGAAGATGCATCTATGCACTGTACCTGGTCTTCCATGATGGAATTAAGTGGTGCAACCACTATTGCTATCATAGGTTCAGCTGCACCTGTTTTCTTCTGAATTAAATACGGCAGAAGTTGATATATAATACTCTTGCCGAAGCCGGTTGGTAATATCGCCACGGTATCAATCCCATTACATAATTCCTGTAGAGTTTGTACTTGCTCTGGCTACAGAGCATAGAAAATCCCCATTTTCATCTTTGCAAAATGTAAACAACTCACAAAGTCGGCCATGTTTGTTTTTTACTATGTAATTTTGATTCGCGTAGGCCCGCGTAGGTAGACCGCAATACCGCTTCCGAAATGTGTATTCATACTATCTCCTTCGAGGTAATTATCCGATGTTTGACGGAAAGGGCCGAGAATGTGCGATTGCGTCACCGCCTTTTTACGTCGACGTCACACATAACAAACTTCAGCCAGAAGAAAAACAAAAGTAACGGCCGATTGATCAGACAAACACATAATTATTCAGGATTTGAAGCTAAACACATTATACGACACCAAAGTTCGGTAATAGTTTGATTTATCTTTATTTAAACAAGCATATTTCATTTTGTTTAAAGTAATAATTAATTGCATGCGATAGTTTAGTTTTTATGTACTATAGGATATTAGATCTACATGATTTGAAAGAGTAAACATTTTTGAACATATTATCTATGTTTAGGTTTATCAATGTTTATGTATTAGCAATTGTAATTTGATAACGATTTGAACAAGCTGCCTGAACCACGTGACTTTTTCGGCTATGTGTGGGACAATCGGATGTAAACAAAACGTCGCTTCAGGTAACGTTTTTGATAATTTCTTCATTATTTCAAAACCATTTTCAAAAAAACAAAGACGAGTGCCCGGTCATTGTCAAAAGACACAACTTTGTTAAGATGGCGCAAAATTAATTAAGTATTTTTTTCCAAAAAGTGCAACCGCGTGTTTGAAAACACATTAAGTGATATGCTATGTGTGGTATATTTTTTGTTCAATCAACAAAAACATTGATTATAATATTGTCGAGGGTTTAAAAAATAGGGCGGACATTGTTATTCTTCATAGATAAGCTACTTACATTGTATGTTTGCGCAAATACATCTAATTCGGAGTGTGTGTAAATAAATGTTATACTGCTATGTGTGGGACACATTTTTAAATGCTATGTGTGGTATACAAGAATTTGCCCGTCTGTTCAGCATTTAATCTGAACACAGTTTTGTAAGAATCTAGAACATAAACTTTAGTCTGTCCTGAAAATATTGTTAGAAAGCTTTTGTCATGAAATGCTACTACGCATAATCAAATGTAGTTTTATTTGCTAAACAACCTGCATGTCCGGGAAACCTCGATCTAAATATAGTACTAATTCCGAGACGAATCGATTTGTCGTCATGGGCGTTCCCTCCCTCTTTTGCAGTATAATGGATGTTAAATTATATTCTATTGTTTTCACTCTAACTAGCAGGATGTCGGAGTTTATGTTAGTTTACTATAGTTATATAAATAATTGTTAAGAATATATTATCCTTGAATATACATGTTGACTTCAAACTATACGCTTCGGCATGTTCCGTGCGCTACGAACATCGCCGAAACGTTGCTCGGTTATGACCGTAAATTCTTATTCTACAGAGCTCCGTACACGTCACAATTTTGATGACGTCATCCGGAGCGATTCATAGGGTATATAAACCCAGACTTTTCCGGAGCATTTGCCAATCTTTCCTAACACTTTTCCGACGAAACCTCCTTTGTAATTTAAATATAAACCACTCCGGATGGCAGAAAGTGAGGTATATAACATAGTAAACATTCCCGTATTTTCAGAACAGTTCCACCCGGAGCTGCTCCGTATAATTTTATGTTATAATAAATAATCAGTTACTTTCCTGACAACAATAATAATAAACAGCAGCCATGTTTGTCTATTGTTATGATGGGTACGGAGCTCAGAGACAGTTATGCCTAGATATGACAATATTATTAATTCATCAATGTACCAGATTTTGCATGTGTATAACCTATGTACTTGTATGATGTAATTAACAATGCCATTATATGAATACCATGCGAACCCAAAAGAAAAAAATAAATGAATGTCTTAACCGGAACTCGGACTTCGTCATCCTTCCAAGCAAATATTAAATATCGTTGTTGTGCAACAACGGACCTGCGTGCATATGATTGGAGCCTTGTCCCGTTACCGTACCACCTCGGCAGGGGTGGCCGGCGGCGGAACAACTGGTGTCAGAAGTGGGATCAATTACTATAAAAAAAAATATATATAAAAAATCTAGAAAGAAGAAGGACGATTGTATCATTTTCAAACCAGTTTAATGCAGATTCCCCGCTCCCGATTTACTAAAAATATATTGTTCATAAAATTCAAGAAATGTTTAGACTTCGCCGGATAGCTCCGTATGAATGTACATGATGACGTATATCAGTTCACTCCGGATGGTAAATTATGACGTCATAGCAAACGCTGTCTGGAGCAGGTCCCGATCCGGATCAATGAATTCATCAATACTCCTCTGACCGGAGCAAAAATTTAATACGGAGAAATACATTATTGCTCCGGACGATCCATTAAATATAATAAATGTAATATGACAAACCTTAAAAGTTAGTCTGATCCGGATGCTTTAGAACACTACCCTTAACAATAAACCAGTTACCATTTTAAGAAGTTGCTTCCTCGTTGCCAGAGATAACACATGCTTTTCAATAGAGAATGCGTTTATTGATCCAATTATTCCACATGATAATTCTTATAATATTAGTCACAGGATTTAAAACAAAGTCGAATTATTTCGACAGTCGTCTACTTCAGACACAATTTTCATATATCATTTTCAATAACTACACTTTAAGATAATATAACGATTTCGTCACTTAATATATGACGTATGTAAATATATGACGTCACAGTATCATCTTGGTCGATTATTACAAGAATTGTCCAGGTTTCCGTATATGATCGCTATGAACCATAATACCTATATTGTTTTCGTAGTGACAACAATCACCACAGTACTTTGCTTTTATTCGTACATTCATTTAAAATTCAATGTGCAGTCCTTGTAATGTAAAGATTGGCCATCTATTCATAACGCTAGCTAATGTGAATGGATTAGCTCCACGAGATTCTGTGGCTGGTTTCCACTGAACTTAAGGACCTTTATGTTAATTAAGCTTCCTCCAGACTCCGGACTGCACTGGAACTTATTATACAGCTCCTGCCTGAAATACACAAAAACCAATTGTTGCACAACAACATAAAGTACAAGCTTGTAACATTACCGAACTTTACATTTGTTCATAAACATTACAATGTATAAGTATGTATGATTTTTCATTTTGTAAAATAAATGTTTGATGTTACAGTGAGAGAGTGAGTTTGATATACCCAGTCCCAAAATATCCCTTTATTGTTGATACTTAGAGGAAATGTCCAATCCAAGGGACACAACCCCGAATACAGAGACCAGGAGCTCTACAGTTGCTCCCCATGACCTGAATACAAACCAAAATCCAGACATGGAGACTAGTTTTTCTCAGCCCAGTAGAAACATGTCTCCGGATAGAGATTTACCCGGATCTCATAACCTAGACAGATCATTGTCCAACCCGGATACAGAGATAGATTTTCCAAATTTAAACAGACATAGATATGACAGAGGTGACCATGACAGAGTGAATTATCCATACAGACCTAGGAGAAGTCCCACGTACAATTACGAATACTCCGATGATGTACAATTAAAAGTGCATCCACCCAAATATGATGGAAAAGAGGACATTTATGAATACCTAGACTCATTTGAAATTAGTTGCCAAATTAATGGATGGTCACCCTACCTAAAAGGCCTTCACCTAGCTAACAGTCTCATTGGCTCTGCCAGAGGCATCCTTACCGAGCTACAGAGGCACGAGAAAACGGACATAAACACTTTCACTTTGATCAATAAGTTGAAAGAGAGATATGGTTCCCAGAATCAAAATGTTATATTTAGGACTGAACTACAGAACAGTACCAGGAGAGTAGGAGAGAGCATCCCTGAACTAGCTCAAAACATTAAGAAGCTGACCCTTATGGCCTACCCAAATACAACCAAGGAATTCACAGATACTTTGGCTCGAGACCATTTTATTGAAGCAATTGATGACCAAACCTTGCGTATGAAACTTAGAGAGGCTGAACCAATCACATTGTCAGAGGCAACCCAAATAGCAACACGGTTTGAGGCATACAAAACAGCAGAGGTCAGAAGAAAACAGTCCATTAATGTTTCTGCAGGACGAACAGAGTCTAATCATTTCAAAAATAACTCTGAGCACATAACAAAGCCCAACAATTCCAACTGTACTTTTAACAATGATGATGCAAAAAGTGGAAACGAAACGGTCACACAACTAACAAAAACTCTCGAGAAATTGGCTGATGCTTTTGAAAAACTATCAAAAGATAAGCATGAGACAAACCAGAGAAATACAAACTACAGAGACAGATCTTCAACACCATTTCCTGGTACTTATGGAAGACCAAGTCCTCAAAATCACCAACAACAGCGAAATTTCCCACAGGAAGATACATTTGAAAGACCAAGACAGTGGCAGAGATTTAATGAAAACAACAGGACCCAGACTCAAAACAGACCTCATTTAAACCAGGGAAACGAGAACAGGTCTTCATGGAGGCCCACAAGGAGACCCGAAAACCCGATGAGAAGGGCCAACAGATTCCAGTAAATAACTTAAGAGACACAGTACATGAAGGATTGTTTCTACCAATACAGATTGGAAACCAGTATATCACAGCTTTAATAGACACAGGATCCAACATAACCATTATGAAAAAGAGCATCTTTGACAAATGGCAAGATAACAAACCCCAAATTCAACCAACACATGATATACTGGTTGGAATAACAGGAGATAGAGCTAAATTCCATGGAAAAATAAACATTGAATTTACAATTGGCAAACAACTGTTTCAACACTCAGTTTTCCTAGCAGACATTTCCAATGAGTTCATTATTGGAAGAGATTTTATGATGAACCACAGTTGTGATATTATCCTAAACAGACAGATCTTGAAAATCAATGGAGGAGAAGTATACTGCCATACAAATGAATTTGATGTTCACGGATGCAGAATTGCTTTGATTGATGATATAGAAATACCACCAGAAAGTGAGATTGTGATATCTGGAAGAACAATGGATCCATATGATAACACAAAATTAGGCGTGACCTCTCCAAACCTTAATCTTTTTGAAAAACACAGTGTCCTGCTTGCACGAGCATTGGTACAACCTTCCAATGGACTTGTACCATTACAAATAGCTAATTTTGATTCCATACCTATCAAACTGCATAAAAACACAATAGTGGCACATCTCGAAATGATAAACAAGGATAGTATACCAGCCTTTCAAGAACATTTAGTACATCACACCAATGTCGCGACATCAATTAAAAACCATGACAACAACCAACCTGAAACACCAGAACACATGAAAGACTTGATAGAAGTCACTCTTCAAAATGTATCCGAAAAAGAAGGTCAACAAGTTAAGTCATTGTTGATTGAATATGCAGATGTATTTTGTACATCTGAAGATGACATGGGTCGCACTGACTTGGCAGAATTTACTATCAACACAGGAGACAATATGCCAGTAAGAACAGCACCCTATAGATTACCAGCTGTTAAACGTGAACAAGCCGAGAAGGAAATACAAAAACTACTCAATAAAGATCTTATAGAACCTGCTCAAAGTCCATGGTTATCACCAGTAGTAGTTGTACCGAAACCAGACAAGTCATCTGTCCGGTTGTGTATAGACTTTCGAAAAGTAAATGCAAGAATAAAGTTTGATGCTCATCCGCTTCCACGAATAGACCAATCTTTAGAGTCATTGTCCGGAAACAAATACTTTTCCTCAATGGATTGCAGATCAGCCTACCACCAGATTCCCATTAAAGAAGAGGACCGACCAGTCACAGCATTCAGTATAGGAGGAGAGACTTATATCTGGAAAGTTATGCCGTTCGGTATGTCAACAAGTCCCGCCGTTTTTGAACGCCTGATCGAGAAAATAATGAAAGGTTTGACTTACAAAGCATGCTTAATCTACTTGGATGATTTGCTATGCTATTCCAAAACCTTTGAACAACACTTAAATTAATTGCGCGACGTGTTCGAAAGACTCCGGTCAGCCAACCTGAAGCTTTGTCCAAAGAAATGCAAACTATTTCAACGAAAAATAAGTTTCCTAGGGCATCAACTGAGCGAAGATGGCATAGAAGCCTGCACAGAGAAAACAGAAAAGATAAGGAACTGGCCCAGGCCACAAAATATTCGTCAGTTGAG
Source organism: Dreissena polymorpha (assembly GCF_020536995.1). Classification (NCBI taxonomy): domain Eukaryota; kingdom Metazoa; phylum Mollusca; class Bivalvia; order Myida; family Dreissenidae; genus Dreissena; species Dreissena polymorpha. Next base: position 99,891,231 of record NC_068360.1, on the reverse strand, counting down.
ATCCTTCCTTGGACTATGTAGTTACTACAGAAAAATGATTCAAAACTTTGCAACCATAGCAAAACCTCTACATAAACTAACAGAAGCTAACACTTCATTTACCTGGGATGATAAAGCTGAAGCTGTTTTCATAGAGTTAAAAGACAGACTATGCAAAGCCCCGATACTTGCCTTCCCAATTGAAACACAGCCCTTTATCCTTGATACAGATGCCTCAAATGTTGCGGCAGGAGCCGTACTTTCACAAGTACAGAACAACCAAGAGAGGGTAATAAGTTATTACTCACAATGCTTCTCCCATACTGAAAGAAATTATTGCACAACAAGAAAAGAGCTGTATGCAATTGTGCTAGCAGTCAAACATTTCCACCATTTTCTTTATGGAAACCCTTTCAAAATTAGATCAGACCACGGAAGTCTACAGTGGATACTGAATTTCAAAAACTGTGAAGGACAATTAGCTCGTTGGCTGGAAACCCTTGGAAACTATCACTTTATCATAGAATACCGACCAGGTAGAGTCCACAATAACAGCGATGCATTGTCACGCAGACCTTGTGCAGATGAATATTGTACTCACTGTGAAAGAGCGGAAACAAAATACATTCACCAAGAAGTGACTGCACATACAGTACGCATAGGAGAATCAACCTCTGAAGAAACTTCCCCTAATAACTATTCCGACACAGACTACCAAGATGGAAATTTTGAACTGTCCAGAATACAAGAAGAACAAGCTTGCGACTCTATACTTAAAATTGTCCTACAATGGTTAAACACTGGAAACCGCCCAGAATGGCAGGAAATATCTAAATATGGTATGGATATGAAACATTATTGGCACAACTTTGAACTGTTAGAACTTGATAACAATGTCATGTACCAAAAGGTTGTCACAAATGACCATTCGCTGAAAAGACTGATACTCTTACCACAAAGTATGAGGCATTCTGTTTTCAAACAACTCCATGCAACAGTCACAGCTGGACATTTAGGGTTCAGGAAAACATACCATAAGATACAAAACAGATTTCACTGGTTTGGAATACACAGAGATGTGGAAAGATATTGTCTACAATGTGATGCATGTGCCATGAAAAAACAACCTCAGAGAAAATCAAAAGGACCTCTTCAACTTTATCAAGTTGGACAAGTTTTTGAAAGGATCGCCATTGACATCCAGGGCCCTTACCCTATTTCACGAAGAGGAAAAAGATACATTCTTGTCGTTTGCGACTACTTCTCCAAATGGATACAAGCCATACCTTTAAAAACCATGGAAGCCAAATATGTAGCAAGAAAGTTGATTGAAAAGTTTATTGGATCTTTTGGAACTCCACTTGAACTATTCTCAGACAGAGGAACAAATTTTGAATCTGAAGTATTCAAAGAGACGTGCACCCTACTAGGCATTCACAAAACACGAACAACAGTAGGCAGGCCAAGTTCAGATGGACTGGTAGAAAGAATCAATAAAGTTATTCAGAACATGCTGACACCTTTTGTACAGAAAGATCAGAGGGACTGGTGTGAACATTTACCTTTACTGGTACTGGCTTACAACTCCAGCATACACTCAAGCACAGGTTTCACTCCATCTATGATGATGTTCGGCCGGGAGATGAACTTGCCCATTGACCTTGCCATCGGAAAACCTGTCGATGAGTAAACACATTTCACAACCACTTACGTCATAGAGCTTGAAAATATCATGACGGAAATTCATGAGATTGCAAGACAACACTTGGGACAAAGTGCAGTCACTATGAAAACAAATTATGACAAAGGAAAATTCCACATAAATTATGAAGTTGGTACCCAGGTGTGGTACTTCAATGCAAAAAGACACAAGGGCTTAAACCCTAAACTACAAAACGCATGGACCGGTCCTTATACTATCACCAAGAAATGGGGAGATCCAAATGAAACCAAATTCAAGACCCATTCTTGTTCACCACGACAAACTTAAAGAGTACCGTGGAACAAACAAACCCAATTAGCATGAAGACACTAATTGAGCCTCCATCCCAACAAAGATTGTTATAATTCTTTGCCTGATCAGTATATGTACTTCATTTAATGTTTGTTGTGTTAAATAAAGCGACACCCTTACACCACTTACACCTGTATACATATACCTACTGTCTCTGCTCCGGAACCCATGATCCTCACAGAGTAAACCTTATGATCCTGATCCCTTTAAAATTACATTCCTGAAAAGAAAGAAGAAATTCCAATTATATTACTAAGAAAGAAATCTAATAATAAAACTTCTATTGCCAAACTGTAAACCTTACCTGTGTCCATTATATATATTACAGGCTCGCGTGTGGCAGTGCAAATTAGGCCCCCACATGGACTTAAGTTACAACAAGAAAACCAACATAGTACGGCATATTCAAACCAACCACCTCCATTTTAAATATCAATGCCAAAAATGTAACAACATCACTAACCGGAGAGAAGACCACAGATGCAAAAACAATGGGATAAAAAGAGACATAATTCTGATCAACACCCTACACAATCTCCAAGGAGACAAAGCAGAAGAAGCCTTGAAGAAAGTAAAAATCGATGATTACATTAGTACAAGAGTGGAACGTAGATGTAAAATAATCCAAACAACACATGAAGAACATAAAAGAAAAACAGAAATCACAAATGAAGAAATAATAAAAAGCCATAAAAAAGAAAGGAAGAAAAGAAGTCCGAAGCCCCCATCAAAACCAACCTGCCACATGCAAATAAAGAGTCAAACCCTAACATCCTACAACAAGACCTATACCTGTCAGATGAAGATGATGAATTTGAAAAAAATGTGGAAACTAAATGCTCCGGAAAACATAGAATTGGAGTTTCCAGTCCCAGAAGACATTTCAGAAAACAACACTTTACCCCAAAAACAGAAACATCAGCAGGAGGAACACAAGGAGGGAAGATTGCCTGAACGCTTTATCATCCCCAAGAAGAATAAGCAGTCAAACAACAATGTCACATCCAGAACACCATTAGATATCGACAAGAGAATAGTAACAAAATTTTACGAACCAAAAAATAATGTACTTGATAAGATTCTGAACAAAATGGACAATCCAAGACAATTGATTTCTTACAAAGACATTCAATATACTGAAAGCACACTGTCTGACAACAAAGCAACCTTTGAAGAAGAACCTGAAAACGAAGAAGATCCATTCAAAGAAGAAAATTTAAAAGATAAATTAACAGAATTGAAAAAACAAAACAACTCTAAAATAAAATTGAACGTCGGAGGATACATATTTACTACATCAAAACACACCCTGAGTAAGGAACCATATTCCCTTCTTCACCATCTAACAAAAGAAACAACTGAAACTGAAATCTTCATTGATAGACCAGCCAAACACTTTTAAACTATATTGAATTTCATAAGAAATGATTCAACAATTCCACTGGCCCTCCTTCCCTCAACTCAAGAAGACCTTCTTACGCTCAAGACAGAGGCTACTTATTATCACCTTCCTGGACTCAGAAAGAAAATCGAATACAAGGAGAAACTTATAAATAAATAAAAGTAAATTAAAAACAAAACACGAAAGAAGAATACAAGCTACCATAAACAGTCTACAATGTTTTTCATTTATACTAAGATGCCTACCATGTGTCACCGACGAAGTGTTGCCTACAATGTAAGAACTACGATGTCCAATCTACTATATCCAATCCACTATGTCCAATCTATAATGTTCCAACTACTATGTCCAATCTACGATGTACCATCTACGATGTTTTGTCTACGACGTCCAATCTGCGATGTCCCATCTACGATGTTTTGTCTAAGAAGTCCAATTTATGATGTTCCAACCACGATGTCCAATCTACGATGTACCATCTACGATGTTTTGTCTACGACGTCCAATCTACGATGTCCCATCTACAATGTCCCAACTACGATGTTTATAAACCGAAGATGTGGGCTACACCTGACATCAGTGATTAATGACATTATAACTTAATAGTTTATGATAGTAATTCACTAATATATTTATAATATATGTTATAAATTATATTCATAGTAAATGTTATACTACTACTATTTAACCTTTACATTGTTCACTAATGGTAAGTGGGATGTCCTGAATGTAAGTACATGATTTAACTGTTATATCCTAGTTCTTTATACTAACCTTAACATACTTTTACTCCTTTTAACGGGACGGGATGGAGACGTAGGCTTTACTTGCACTACCTATAAAAGTTAAATCTTATTGTTGTAAAACAGTTTAATTAATATTTTGTCAGTACAGTTTTGCGTTATAATGTTTTCCCCCTTTTTTTAATCAACCAGAATAATAGGACAGTCAGTTATAATTAACTTATCTTCATGACTATGGAGAGTTTAGAGATCTTTCGAGAATTTTCTAAAATTCTAGAGAAAGTAAATTATTTATTGCTCTACAAGGATATGGGTGTACATAATTGTTTCTTGTTTAATGTACTACATAGTTAATTATTGTTGTATATGTAAGTTGTTGAAATAAGGACTATACAAGAGTACTAGAATTTAAGGGCATTATTGTTAACCAAATGCATTAACAGGGCTGTTTGAGATGTAATGAGGAGACATGTGATAACCTACAAAGACATTATTCTTTTAGTTTTGATGCTGGGAGAGGAGCCTGCCTTTTTGCATTCCAAATTTTATGCTTGCAAGCCTGTGCTAAGTTCCTCGGTGTGTGATTTACAGAATTAGAGTAGGGAGGACTTACACTTTTTGATTCACATTTTTGTACCCTTTAGTACACATCTTTTGTACTACTATGAGGCCGGTGGGCTAGGATACTTCCCCTTCTAGTCCTCCTTATGTAATAGGCTCTCGCCATTATGATTAAATATAGGGCCCGGCAGGTCTCTTATTATTAGGCGCCTGGGGATATGCCACCCCGTTATGAGATTGAGATGTAACAGTTGACTTTATACCTCCCATGCCATTTTGTGCCACCTGATTATTATTATGTTGGTTATGCATCTACCATTTTAGTTACCATTACCATTGGTTTCTTGCTTTGGTCCTTTACACCAACTGCATCCGCCATTTATGTTGAGGATCCCTGGACAGACGTGTGAGACCCACCCGGTCTAAATTCTCTTTTAATCAGTCTTTGTGAGGTTTTGGCACCCTAGAAATATTAGAGATACAAAGTGAATTTGGCATACACATTATTCTAACAATCATGTAGCTTGGGCTGTCTATCCCTTCAGCACTGAGACTCATGTTGTTAATGATTACGAGATATTGAGATTATAGATTATTGAGAGTAGAGAAGTTGATATTGTCAATTAAGGAATATAAGATTTTGCCCTGCAGTTATGCTGTATATAAATACGTGCGAACGTTCGCAGAGATGTACAAAGTTATAGTTGCAAAATAGTAGAATTACACGAGATGATAGAAGTTATAATTGTACTTAAAGCATTATTGCTTTAATTGTGAAACTCGGAAATTACTGTTGCCCTTACTGTGAGGAGGTTTACCAATCCAACATACATATGTATTGATGACTAGTCTTACCTGATGGCCACAGGGAGAGGTACTAATTTATTGAGGAGAAGGATATAGCCATATGTGTATAGAACATATTGGTAGGTTGATGTAAATATGTTGTGTAAATATGTTGACAATTATAATTATTATAAACAATGCTACTGACAGTTAAGTTAAAAATTATAATTGTAATTTAGTTAGGAATGTTGAGTACTTGGTATGATAGAGTTTATCTTACTTACCGTGACTTGACATAATACCTTGTATTGTTCAAGTAAATATGCCCGACTGGGACTCCCAAATGTGTACCTGCTACTTGTATATCTGAAAATGGTCATGTACATTTGTTTATTATTACAATTGATATACTAGTCTTATTATTTGGACTACATGTTACACTTGATCGCAATAAGACAATTTATTGCATCTTGTGAAATATATACCTTACTGTACAAGCATTAATAATAAATCGTTACATAAATTTTAATTGTTCAATTATTATTGTTTTGCTAATGTTACAATTACTCATTTTCCGGGGACACAACTCCTTAACGTTAATGTGTTATAACATGGAGAGTGCTTTCCCTGCTTGGTGAATGTTAATTAACTAAGGCGTGATCAATTTAAAATTTCAATTTTGCATTGGGATTTTTCCTTAATTGTTAAGACTTACCTGTTCGCTCTGTATTCGGGGTCCGAATCCCTTTTTCAGGGAGGGTGCAGTGTTAGAAAGCTTTTGTTATGAAATGCTACTACGCATAATCAAATGTAGTTTTATTTGCTAAACAACCTGCATGTCCGGGAAACCTCGATCTAAATATAGTACTAATTCCGAGACGAATCGATTTGTCGTCATGGGCGTTCCCTCCCTCTTTTGCAGTATAATGGATGTTAAATTATATTCTATTGTTTTCACTCTAACTAGCAGGATGTCGGAGTTTATGTTAGTTTACTATAGTTATATAAATAATTGTTAAGAATATATTATCCTTGAATATACATGTTGACTTCAAACTATACGCTTCGGCATGTTCCGTGCGCTACGAACATCGCCGAAACGTTGCTCGGTTATGACCGTAAATTCTTATTCTACAGAGCTCCGAAAACGTCACAATTTTGATGACGTCATCCGGAGCGATTCATAGGGTATATAAACCCAGACTTTTCCGGAGCATTTGCCAATCTTTCCTAACACTTTTCCGACGAAACCTCCTTTGTAATTTAAATATAAACCACTCCGGATGGCAGAAAGTGAGGTATATAACATAGTAAACATTCCCGTATTTTCAGAACAGTTCCACCCGGAGCTGCTCCGTATAATTTTATGTTATAATAAATAATCAGTTACTTTCCAGACAACAATAATAATAAACAGCAGCCATGTTTGTCCATTGTTATGATGGGTACGGAGCTCAGAGACAGTTATGCCTAGATATGACAATATTATTAATTAATCAATGTACCAGATTTTGCATGTGTATAACCTATGTACTTGTATGATGTAATTAACAATGCCATTATATGAATACCATGCGAACCCAATAGAAAAAAATAAATGAATGTCTTAACCGGAACTCGGACTTCGTCATCCTTCCATGCAAATATTAAATATCGTTGTTGTGCAACAACGGACCTGCGTGCATATGATTGGAGCCTTGTCCCGTTACCGTACCACCACGGCAGGGGTGGCCGGCGGCGGAACAATATATCAAATTAACCAAATGTTACATTACTGAATACTGAAGTAATCGTGTAATAATTAAACAATTTATGTTTAACTGAACATAATTCTTATAAAAGCATACATGTTATGTTGAAATATAATATTTCTTTGTTTTACTTATTGTCTTATATAAATAAGATAATATATCAATAAATATAATGGTTGATATTTCTGCCTGATTATTGAATTTGGTCCATTTTTTAATGAATGACAAAGAAAATAATAGCACATGCTTTAAAATGGGTTTACTTCTATTGTTTTTCAGACTTGAAAAGGATAAGTCGAACGATCTGTAACGCTTTTAACGTTCGAAGCTGTGTAAGAACTACATGAACACCATCAAACCACACGGAAGGTGATATGTGGCAAGTTAATTATCAAAACCACAGTGACAGAGACAGGGACCCGGCCCGCTTCATTCTGTGATGTTTATGGAAAGCTATTTCAACTAACTATGCAAACATGTATTTTTGCATAAGCAAAACAAAGGGTGTTTATTGATATGTGTGTATATTTATGGATTTTGTATATATGTTATTACTCAAATTGATTAGATGAATATAAAATCTAATTATGTGTGTTAATAAAACAGGTGTTTCATAACAAATAACAATTTAAATCCAATCATGCTTGTTTTTGGTCTATTCCAATTTTATCTCAATATGAATATCTTCAGTATATAAAAATAATCACGTCATTAATAATAACATTACTTTATAACTAGCATGCACATGTAACAATAGAAATTAAAGCACCAAATACATAAAGAAGTGTATTAGTATTCACAAAGAAATTGTAATCGGTCAATTTATGAATTTGCGAACCTTGCTATTCAAACATATGAATGCTCCAATTAAGTCATAACAAATGATCATCGCCAAAACGTCTTGACTTGTGGGGGTTATTATACCAACAAACATATTGAATTGCATCAATACTTCATTTACTCAAATTCAAATGAAAATCTGAATACTAGTAACTGAAAATAGTTTGAGATGTTTAATGAAAATACGCATTCGCCTCGGTCATGAAAGGGCGCTGCAAGATCTTGTTACCACTGCACCAAGTATTTAACATTAAATCATATAATGTTGTTCAATTTGTTGAAATGTCAAATTTTTATGTTTACTTTGATTGTTTTCTTTCCCTGCAATACTTGCACCATCTGGTAATAAAACAAACAGTCATTTAAACTTTGGAACATTTACTATACATGTTTGTATATGACAACTTTTCATTGATCAAGATATCAGTACTTCTCTTGAAGGTGCTTCCAAAAATACTTTAATCTCCCTGAAAATAACAAAATGCAAATGAAATAAATTGTTAAACTTAAAAAAAATAGCATGCGTGATATATCAGATAGCTCAATAGGATTTAGATACAAATACATGATTTTCAAGAAAAAATATGTTATTGATCCTAGTGTCTATTTGTTTCAAAATGCTATATGATCTCTTTATGCTTATTTAACTATCGTTACAGTCAAAAATGCCTACACATTCCTGCTAAAAAACACACAACTAACACTTCTTGTAGTTTTGTTGCAATAATATCACATGACATCTTGCACAAACAATCCTTACGTTTTTGTGTATTAAACAAATGCATTAGTTGGCAGTAACAATTCACTGAAAATTCAACATTTTGTAACAATTAATTTTATAGAAACAAACAAGAAAAAGTTTGCCCAACGGAACTATTTTCCTGTCCGTGCGTGGGTGGCTTTGTGTTAGGAGATCCCCGACCGTGTTTTGACCTCTCTGCCACACTGTTCGCAAACAAATGGCATTCTAAAAGTAAACAAAATATGAATATAAGTTATCGACAATCATGATAATTTTTAGTAACATGAACGTAGGATTATCATATTTAAGGCGCGCAAAACACTACCAACAATGTTTATTGACCAACTGTTGTTATTCAGACAGACTTTAAATATTATTGACGTTAATGTAAATCTTTCGATTCTCTAGTTTAGTTTGAATACCACACATAGCATTTAATAAATTTGTCCCACACATAGCATCATTACATTTTCATACACACACTCTGAATCAGATGTATTTGCGCAAACATACAATGTATGTAGCTTCTCTATGAAGAATTACAATGTCCGCCCTATTTTTTAAACCCTCGACAACATTGTAATCAACGTTTTTGTTGATCGAATAAAAAATATACCACATATAGCATTTCACTTCGTGTGTTTTCAAGCACGCGGTTGCACTTTTTGGAAAAAATACTTAATTAATTAAGCGCAAACTTACCAAAGTTGTGTCTTTTGACAATGACCGGGCACTCGTCTTTGTTTTTTTGAAAATGGTTTTGAAATAATAAAGAAATTATCAAAAACGTTACCTGAAGCGACGTTTTGTTTACATCCGATTGTCCCACACATAGCCAAAAAAGTCACGTGGTTCAGGCACCTTGTTGAACATGATATTTATTATTTTCATATCTCTATTTGTAGAGAATCGCCTTGCAACGCCATGTATTGCCATGGATGAATTAATAGCCATGTTCGCCGTGATAAATAAAAGAGTTGAAACCGGCGCATTTCTCGAATGTTGTACTATAATAAATTGACGATCCCAAAACCTGAACAACAACTTCTCTTCTGAACTGATAAAACCCGGGGGCAGACTTAATGTTCAGATGATCACAAAGAGATGAATTTGGTATTGTGGAGTTTTGTTTAAAGACTTATGGCTTTTCTCTTTTTCTCCACTTAAGAATGTATATTCCAAAATGTGTGTGCATTCCGTTTCTCATGAATTACTGTGTGTACCTTGCTCCAACTTTCACAGTTTAGTGCTCTCAATGTGTATTTGATGTTAAAAAACAGAATTTTGAAAATGACTAATTTAAGCTGAGTAATGGCCATTTGTGATTTTTCCGTTTGTAGAATATCATAGTGGATTTGTTTGTGTCCAAACATCTGCCATAGGAGCATCAGTATATGTTACACATGTATTGTTTCTTCCATAGAATTTTAAATAATTAACAAAATATTTTCTTTAACTCATTCTGATCTTTGCAAATCACTCAACAGCTGAAGAAAGATCATGTAAAAGTGATAATGGAAGGAATAGTTTTTGCAATAAATGTATGCATTATTATGGCTGTTTGTCATTGTTTCAGTATTGATAAATATTTATAAAGCTTCATTAAGTTATGACACTTAGTAGCATTGTTTACACATTAAGTATATTCTGTATGATATGGGCTGAAAGCAACACATGAATATTCTGAGTATTGTAGAATCACTTGAATTGATTATTTGTCTTCATTCATTTTTTTTTATTTCATTGTCAAAACTTTTTTGTTATTGTCATGTAAGCATTTTTTATTTGGTTTGCAAATTTTAGCCTGAAAACCAAAATTTTTTTACATGAAATTTTGAGGCTGGAAATTGTTCAGTCTATAAAAAAAACTTTTATTTGTCAATTGTGTTCTCTTCCAAAACAGCACTTATAATAATTATATATTGTTCTTAAGCGGTTTAATACTAATGAATGCACACATATTTTGGCAATTGGGCACTTGCCTTAAATAAAGGACCAACTAATTGTATATAATGAGAATGCAAAACTGCTTCATCAGCTGAAGTTTCACTTCTTTATAATGAATGCACACTTCAACCACTTGTTCATAACTAGGCGTGTTCTCCTGAACAAGGAAGATTTTATTCATAATGAGAAATGTTCAACTGACACTAAGTGATGTCTGGGAGACACACTCAACTAAACAATACATTCATTCTGACTATGTATTTAAACAGTATTTTTTGTATGAAAATCCACCCATGGTTCAAGAGGTTTGTTTTAGAGGATTCAATGCGTACACTTATTAGACGATTTTAAACAAGCTTCACAAGATGCTATGCAAAGTATTTGTAAGTGACTGACATTTATAGTGTTATCACATTATATTAGAATACATCCATGTGCTTTGTTATCTCCTAGACAATATATGGCAGTGTAGTACTTAAAGTAACATTACTATTCAAAATCAACGAAAATTTCGTACAATTGTTCGTAAAATAAACTTAACCAATTTAAAATCAGTGTTTCTTATGGCAATGGCCGAAATTTCAACGTCAGATGTGATCTGGTAAAATAGATGTTTGTAGATACAAAATGCTCGTTTTATTATTGTTTTGCATATCTATTCATACGACACATGAACACTAAAATGGTGTTCGTGTGTCGTATGAATAGATATATTCGCGGGAATTTATTGTGGCCACAAATAAATAAAAAAGAGCATTTTGTATCTACAAAAATCTATGTAATCATACCACATCTAGCGTTGAAATGTTGTCTATTGCTATAAGGAACACTGATTGTTAAGGTGTTAACTTTATTTTACGAAAAAACTTAACGAAATTTTCTTTGATTTGAGCGTTATAGAGACTTTAAATGTAACTGCATATAGAATTGGTACCATTATTTGTTTAAATGATGGTCATTCCTCATTAAACGCAATAATAACCTTTCGTATTATAAAAATGGCTTGAACAAACATTCCGGTTCAAATTGTAGTATAAAGTGGATTTTAATAAGTTTACAATTCAACTGCAATCTACACTATCATTATGAAATGTGCATTAATTATCATTCTACAACCACCCACGACCTTTTTTCTCTTATGAGAAATGTATGCCATATATTTTTGCAAGTTTGAAACCTTTGTCAATAACATTTGTGCTATGTCACATGCACATAGGATTCCCTACCAATCATAAATATTTAGAAAGTTTGAATATTTAATGCATTTCATGAAAATGCATTTTAATCGATTTCATCAAATTTGAAAAGAAATTATGCAACTTTAAACACTATTTACATTTATAAAATGGATTATAATACAATTTGATTTATGCAATTGTCTTGCAATTGGTCATCACAACATTACTTAGTTGTCTTCACTTTCATTTCATCTTCCTTGTAATTCAAGAAATTTTTGTTTTAAAGTTGCATGCTTAAATCTCATTGTGATTTCTTCAAAGTGACTCCATATTTGAACAAATCTTGAAACAGTTTACCTGTCAGAATTGTGTTTATCATATGATATATGATGTTAATTTTTTTTAAACAAAAATGTCCAGCCAATACAAACATGATAATAGTTTACAATGCTTATGCATACAAAAAATACGTTTACAATTTGTACACATGTGTGACTTAAGAAAATGTGAGTCAATTTGTCACAATTTGAAAAAGGTTTAGTTTTTTTTATAAATTGAGCGTCTCACTTCCGCTTCACAAAAAAAAGGAAAAATACCATGTGTTGTCATGGTAGTTCCATAAATTCCTAGAAGTTCAGTTCAGTAAAATGTGCCTCCTTAAATGCGCGATATATGAGACATTTGACAAACATATCAGTTCTGCATTCAGTGCAGTAAAACCATATTAGCAGGACAATTGTCATACATCGAAGTTCCCAAACATGTTTTTGTATTGTCAATGTGGTGTTAAATTTGCATTATTAGCTCCATAGTAATTTATTATATTAACCTATTTGTAATTATCTCAAACAATGTTAATAAATCCGTCATAATTCATGATTGTTTTGGTGTGTTGAAATCATGAAAACACATGTATGTTTGTTCCGTGGAAAAAGATCGGATTATATATTAACAAGTGTTCCGCAGTCGATGACATATGCCCCCAAACACCTTGAACTTTGACCTTTTGACCTTTAAAAAAATCGATAGAGGTCATCTGAAAGTCATGATCAATGTACCTTTAAGTTTCACAATCCTGATCTAATATAGGCCTTCTTGAGCTATCATCCGGAAAACTATTTGGTGGACGGACCGATCGACCGACCGACAGACCGACCGACGGACCGAGCTGTGCAAAACAATATACCCCTCTTCTTCGAAGAGGAAAATAAAAATCAAGTTAAATTCAAAATGATATATAGCTTAGTGTTGTTAATTGAAGTAATAATCAACGGTTTGTCATTTCGATGCTTATGAATTCCTACTTATCGATACTCCAAACTGTTGGTTATTACCTCAATGAGCCGATTATAAATTAGCTGTTTAAGATTGTTAAGGCAAATTTCAAAATAAACTAATGTTTGATTCCATCTGGATGAATCCAAAAACAAATCCCGCAAAGTGTAACAGTTTGATACCATCAAAGTCGAGGCCTACAGGGATTTCATAACAGATCATGACACCGACAGCAAAGTAGATCTCAGTTACAGTACAATTCCTATGAAGCAATCTCAGCGTTTTTGATTGGGCTAAATAAAAATAGTCATGTTTCTCGATTAGCTCATATTACCAATAACGAAGTCAAAATGTTTATCTGGATAATATTTATGTCAAGGTGAAATTTGAGTCAAGTGGGGTCAACAACCTGGTCAACAGGTTCAAGGTCACGCAAAACTTGTTTATAACTGTAGTGGCTACCTCTATGACTCAAACTTGATTAAATTCGGTCAGACTTTGTAACATGACAATATAACTACACATATTAAATCTAAGTCAAGTGTATTAAAAACTCAGTTTACGATGTAAAATCCTATAAAACGCTTATGAACACTTATGAACAATATACATGTGACATTTGTGAAATAATTCCAATGAAACATAGTCTGAATAATTAAGGGTCACATGGTTTATATAGACACTATCATTCTCAAAAAATAACCGTCAACATCGTTGCCCTAAAACTGCAAAGCCAATAGTTTTCATATTTTTCAAGTTTATTAACATCCTTGTTAATTATGGTCAAGTAGTCTTAACACTCCACAACCCCAGGGATCACGTGCTTAAAACACTTAAATAGACACAAACTACTTACAACGTTTTATATTTTCAAACCTCTTGCCACTTAGGTTTTGTTAATTGATGCTTAAGTGTGTAAATGCATAGTGACCTCTCTACAAGCAAATGCTCAATATAAAGAAATGAAACTCCAGCTGCTTGTGTGTTGCGTATGTGGGTTTAAGACAACGCTAGAACACCGGTCAGTTTGGTGGCTATTTTAATAATACACTGACACAGCGATATGCATGCAGCAATACAACATTGTAGGCGGGGCTTATAATTGACTGACGTGAATCATTATGCATACAATCCTCCATTTTTAAATGTGTTGATCATATAATTATTAATCAAAAATTAATTCATAAGACATTTCAAAAATAATATGAATAATCATTTTCAAACATAACATTTCTTGTTCAAATATCAACTCAGTGTTCTTAACTTATTTACTGTGAAATCACGCATTAATTATCATAATTATATATCGCAACTACACAATGTTAAAAATTTCTCAGAGCTCATTATTATTCAACAAAGTACCAACATGTCCGAGGACAAGTACTGTAGCAATAAATCTGATCAGCAACACATTACTAGTGATAAGACAGTCAATGGATACCGACGCGCCTTAATTAATTGCTAATTTGATTTAGAGAATCATTTTTGAGAATAATTTTCTATGTTCTCAAATAGTACCGGGTGGTCTGACATCAATGGGCTATTACACGGAGTCTCGGTAACAGACAGCGGTTTGCACGGTAAAGGTTTGTTTTATTTTCATTTAAAACCTTTTGCATGTCCGTAGCGCGAAACTGATCAATGTGCTTTATCAACACTGTAATACCGTTGTCCATTTTGTACAATAAGTTGTCCGTTTGCGTGAAAAAAATAGTGCCTTTTATCTATTTTTCCTTAGAGTTAGGCCTAAAATCTCGGGCAAGGACACTCTGACCTAAATCTAGTTCATGAAATTTATGTCTGTCCGGAACTGACATTTCATTTGCCGGCCATTCACGTGTTGCTTAGTATCAGGTTTAAGCAAATCTAACCTACTTCGCAAATCACGACCAGTAAGAACATTTTCGCTGTTGTTTCGCCGGTTGTAGCATGTGGCGTGCTACGATAAGTATGCAAAAGGCAATTCAGTTGCTGGTTAAGGTCATCCATTTAGCTGTTCGGTGCGCGAATGCTAGATTTGAAAAGACGCATTGAAGCGCTCCCCAAAACCATTGGTGGATGGCTTAGCAACCGCAGTCCTTATAGGGAGAATTCCGTTTCTGTTCATGAACAGTTAGAAGCTTTCAGATGTGAACATACTTCCATTGTCAAAAACATTTGCTTCGGTAACCCATATCTTTAAAATACGGTTTGCATGACTTGAATTGTTCTTTCTGTGTTCGTTGTGTTCATTTCTATGAATCAGGCCACTTAGATTTGGCATCAACCATGACTAGAACATTCGTCCTAGACAAAGGCATGCGTAATTTACGTGTATCCGCTCCCAGCTAGAGCTCGGCGGCCATTCCCACGGATGTAATTGGACATGCGCTTGTAACGTCTGCTGCATAGCGCACCCATTACCAACATTGACCAGACTTTCTTTGTTATGTATATTGTTTTGTATTGTGCTGTTTTGTACTGTTTTGGCTATTGGACCTTGCCTTGAATAAAGGACCAACTAATTGTGTATAATGAGTATTTAAATACTGGTTCAGCAGCTGGAGTTTCACTTCTTTATATATTTCAATGTCGGCATCAATCCCCGGCCACCAGACATAGCTCCGAGTTAGTCCTTTTAGCGTTACAATTGCAATTGTGGGGTTGCCAGATTTAGGGAAAGGACGATATTCCGTACACACATCTGTTGTACCGATACAAGGCCCTTGATGAGTGTTAATAGTCAACAAATTCCTTGCTGTCGTCGTCGACCTCAAGTTGGAGATACGCCTGGCGAAGATCCAGTTTTCGAGTATTGTCCGTGTGACAGATTCGCGCAGATGACCTCGATCCTTGGTAGGGGGTATTAATTTAGTGCTTGGTTTATTTGTCACTTTAAAGTAACAACAAATTCGAACATACTCTCCGATGTTTTTCAATATTGGAACGATTGGCGTTGCCCATCTGCTGGTAGTAACCTTTGACATAATACCTTTCGTTTTCAAGGCTGTCGAGTTCACGCTCGTTGTTCGGTTTATAGAGTACGGAACTGTCCTAGCTTTCAAGAATCTCGGCGACGCGTCTTCTTTCAATGTTAACCTGGCTTTTATGTCCTTCACCTTTCCGATACCTTCATCGAAACATTTCCATTGTTTTTCATAATTTTGTTAAGTCTGTCCGTAACAATATCTTTCTCGATCATGTTTATGGGAACAATGCTTTGCCAGTCCAACTTGATAGCCGTTAGCCAGTCTCCCCGAACAACATAGGTCCAGTGCCTTAAACTACACAAAGCCGTAATTGTGTTGATTGTCCATTGTACTTTACTGTTTTCAACCTTGGTACCTTCTTGTTTAATGATTTTGCCGGAGTAGTCTTAAGTACTGACTTTGCGAGATTTAGTGGTACATTTCCGAACCGTTTTCGGAAATCAATTTCCGACATGCCACTGCCGATCCTGTATCAACTTCCATTGTGAATATATGTCCGTCATTTCAGGTGACACTGTCATTTTGTGTCTCTACGGTTCACACAATTAATAATCAAAACATTGTCATTATCTGTGGTGTTCATTGCATTGACGTGTTTCATTTTAAGACATATTTGTCCTTTTTGTCTTGCAGAAGTGACAAACGGCATTTTTCAACCGACATTTTTGCGACACATGGTTGTTCTTTCCACAATGAATACCGTTCGGTTTAGAAGTAACTTGCACCGTTTTCCCTTTTAGGCGTTTGGTCTATTCTTTGTGTGTATACTGTTAGCAATCCGGTGAACACTTCCGGTAGCTGCCGATGACTGAAGTTCTGCGGCGTCTTTGGTCGCTGTTTCCTTAGCAGTCGCAATTTCTATTGCTTTAGCGAATTTTTAGGTCAACTGTTGAAAGCAACTTTCTCTGTGTTGTTTTTATCACGAAGACCGCAAACAAATCTGTCCCTTAATGTGTCGTTAAGGTTGTCGCAATAGTTACAAAATTCCGCCAACTTACCTACTACCCTGTCGCCTGATTTCGTTTATGAAATCGAAAATGTTCGGTAATGATCAGTGGACTAAGGTGAGTGCTAAGCAAATACGTCTTCTCCGACGGTTTTGTGCCGGTGACGTTAAACTCCCGAAAGACAATATGTCCTTTCCCCTTGGAGGGTAAGTAATCCAGACACCTCTTTTCATCTACAATATCGATCACAATGAAATATTGCTCCAGACGTTCTTGATAACAAGGCCATGTTTCCGTGTTACCCTAGAACGGATTAATACTTCCAATTAACGCTGTTGCCATGATGATCAAAGATGTAATATCCAGAATGCGCAATACTTCATTTTGAACGAAAAGGTAAAATTCCCGAAATAAAAACTCTGCTCAATCCACGTTGCCAATTTCTGTGTATGTGGGTTAAAGACAACGCTAGAACACCGGTCAAGTTGGTGGCTATTTTAATACTACACTGATACAGTGATAGGCATGCAGCAATACAACAGTGTATGCGGGCTTATCATGACTGACGTGATCATTATACATAACATTAAGAGTATTGCATTCTCATTGTATACAATTAGTTGGTCCTTCATTTAAAAGCTGGTCACAAAACAAAGTTCACATAATCTGTATAACAAAATGACTGTCAAAGTTTTCTTTTATTTGTTACTTTCCTTCCATCGTGTATTTTGGTATTATGTCCGCCGTCTACAATCTGCTTCAAATCTCAATACCCCCAAACACTGGGCAGAAATTAACTAACCTTGGCTTACATGATTATTGGGTGAACTTCTTTCAAAGTTGTTAAAAATGTTTCTGTCAGCTCCATATATTTGTCATCAGAGATGAAGATATCGTTTAAAATTCAAACCTAAAACATGTGTTAATATCAGGCCAATTGGGATAAAATAGACCCTAGTGGACATATATTTAAACACACTTTACGAACACAATTTATGATAAAATGTGCTGATATCACACAGTTTATTGTTCATATGTTATTATGTATAATAGCCCTGATGATCCTTGGGTAAAAGCTGGCCTAGTCCTTGGGGTAACATTGTTTATGTATTTTTTTGTTTTATCATGCCTCTGTGGGTTCAAACCTGGTCATTTCCTGGAATGATATATTTAATTAGACTTTATAGGCAAAACTTCTTTGAAAAATGTTTTAACAATTATGAAGAAGAGACATCTAGGGCCATCATGTTCAAACTACAACCCTATTGTCAAATAACACCATGTGTAATGGTGCTGTAACTTTCCTTCAGACTTACTTTAACAGATGTAGGATCATTGGAAGAACATAAAGGGATGTTCCTATATTTATTTTGTGCGCTTGCAACTTTCTTATTTCGTGTTCTACTCGAATTTCAGGTTTAATATTTGCCTCGTGCAAGCATGCATTCTGTACAGGAAGACACAATACTGCTTCCTTGTGTAGACCTTGCGTGATATAAACATACTAGTGTATCTAGAATAAATATGATTTAACTGTAATAAGTTGTTTTGCAAAATTGTTTACAAGTATATTGAATGAACGTCTTTAACAATGGGCAGTAGCAAATAATATTTTAACGGATGCATAATTCGGTTTTAAGATATTAGATTTCTCAGGGACTTCGCCTTATTTCATACATATATCCGTCGCTCCAAACTTGTTTAGAGTATGCGAGGAAAACTATGCAAATTCAAGAAATATCGCTTTGAAATACTAAATGTAGGCCCCGCAAGTTAAATACAATCAAAACATACATATTCATCTAGATATGATTTCTAAACATGAAAACACTGCCCTCAACCATGATGCATTTTAACATGAATATAGACAGGCAGTTGTTCTTTCAACAAATCAAGACCTTGTCTGAAAGGAGGATTTAGCAGCCTGCATGTAAATTGTTATTTCAATATTGTCATATTTTCGCGACCAAATAAACTGTCAACAATGTTGACATTAGTTAAAGACTTGAAATATAGTGTTGAAAAAAAAGTTACATCCTAATCACTTCAAAATGATGATGATGTTTATTTGTACTAATATTGTCAATATAAATTAATGTTATGTTTATTATTATAAACAAACATTTACTCAAACTTATTCAAAGCAACTTAATTAACGGGCGAGTTTGTGACCCTTCACACCCATGATTAGTTTTTTTTCAAATGTGATTCTTTGTTATGCACAAGTTAAGTTTGGAAGTTGAAGGTGTTGTCATGTTTGTTTGTTTTCAAAAATAATAATCAATGTATGTATGTATGTATGTATGTATGTATGTATGTGTGTGTGTGTGTGTGTGTGTGTGTGTGTGTGTATGTATGTATGTATGTATGTATGTTGTATGTATGTATGTATGTATGTATGTATGTCTGTATGTATGTATGTATGTATGTATGTTATGTATGTCT
>NC_068360.1:99832614-99871552 GCF_020536995.1 Dreissena polymorpha | reverse complement strand
CCCTGGGGCGCCCCGCCCACATAGACCACACCACCCAAAATTGCCTTTTCACTATAAATTTCTTCATTTCTACACGATTCACTTCAAAATTGATTTAACTGAACCTCTCTTATGACAATACGGTCAATCTCAACTATGCATGGCCCCATTACCAACCCTGGGGCGCCCTGCCCACATATGTCACACCCACCCAAAAATTGCCTTTACTATAAACTTCTTCATTTCTACACCAATTCACTTCTAATTGATGATTGAACTTCTCTTCTGACAATACGGTCAATCTCAGCTATGCATGGCCCCATTACCAACCCTGGGGCACACCTAGGTCAAAACATTCGGCGTGGGGATACGCGTCGGCCTCTGCCGCGCCATTTCTAGTTGAGGATACAATTATGTTAGCGAAAAGCCAATAAGCTGTTGAATGACAAAAGTTATGTAGTAGTTTGACATCCATTCATGTGTGCTTCTTCATGATAATGGCATCATCTATTTATTAAATATGATGTATATGATATAACTAACCTTCCATGGTAGATCAGACACACCATAGTCATAAAGAAGCTCCTCTCCTGTCTGAATGTCTCTTTGAGCAAATAAGCATAGGTATGGTTTTTTATTGACCTCTATGCATTTCATTTTGCAGTTTTGTTCTTTGCCTTTGCCATGATTAACAAGTCGACCCAAGAACTGACCACTTTTGACTTCCAGGGTAGAATCGATGCTGAAAACATACATTTGTAAGTTAGTTAATCAGTCTTGACCTTATCTGTGATTTTTTTGCTTTAATTTGTTACAGCCTGTGCCTTTGAATTGGGGAAAATTAGCGCGATAACCGTGAAATTGGGGAAAATAGCGCGATAAACCATAAAATTGGGAAAAATGAAAGCATTATAAATAGGATTATAAGTAACAGAAGTGATATTGTTTTTAAGTGCATGTTCAGGAGTTTTCTAGAAAAGGAGTCTGGTCAAATTGTTTTTTTTAATCAATAAAGTGGCAAGTTTGGGAATGATTATGGACAAAAATGACTAAATTCAAGTTATATATTTTGTAAGATGTTTAAAAAATAAAGTTGAGAACTAGATTTAAGAAATCATAATTAAGTTATATGAGACTTCATTCTAAAAAAAAATAAAAAATAAAAATAATTTGTTTTTTTTTTTTGGAAGTTGGGCTTTTTTTGGGAAATTTTGGGTCAGAATTTTGGGAAAAAAACATGTATTTTTGCGATTGGGAGCAGCCGAAATTCGGCTGTAAATTTGAGCAAAAAAATCACTGCGTATTAAAAGAGGCCTCACATTTAGGTTAACTTTACTTTCTATGTAGACCTAATCCTACATTAACAGCATTCATATATTATGTTGGTGCATTTGTTTGCTTGCACACATATCCCCACCAGTTTGTTCATATATACACATATAGGCATGAAATATTACCTCTGATACTAAGTTGCATCAAAATGTTTCCCAGCAAAGTGTCACATTCCTCACATTATGATCATGTAAATCATACAATGAGTATTGGAAAACTTACTGCAAATGTGCTGCTTATATTTTCTTTTTCAGTAACTTCCATTTAACCGTATAGGCATTACAAGAGCTGTCAGAGGACAGCGCGCTCAACTATTCTAGTGCTTGACAGTATAACGTAAGCCATCATGGGGTAATTGTTCATATTCAATAAGTTCAAGGTAATATGGTCATATTATAAGTAGAAGAGGGCAATAATTGAAACATATTGATCACTTATGTATTAAACAAGTTGTACTTTATAGACAATTCTGAGTTCAGGTATATTTTCCACAATCTATTGAGCATTTGTGAAGACATAAAACAAACCAATAAGATTGTATTTCAAGTTTGATAGCAATAGCTTGGGTGGGATAGTTGGACAGTCCTTCAAAAATAAAATAAAAAAATATTGTTGATTTTTACAATGTTTTAAAGAAAAAAACCTTTTTGGTGGGGGCTTGGGTCTGAGAGAAGGGTATAATGTGCGGTAGTGGTCATCTATTAGATGATCCAGAGCTCCAGATAAGGTTATGTGAAATTCTTAAGTTACTACCAGATTTTAAACAAGAGCACCGCCTTGCGGGTGCAGACCGCTCATCTATTTTCTTTTCAAAGGTGAAGGGACTCTCATTTTCAATCACAAAGAAGGGAGGGGTGGAGTGATGAGGGGTTTATAGTGTGGGGTTGTGGACATTTATTACATTATCTTCCCAAAAAGCGAAAAAAAAAAAAAAAAAAAAAAAAAATAGGGGGCGGGGGGGAGGGGGGGGTGGCGGGTGGCGATGGGGGGGGGGGGGGAGTATTTTTTGGGTGCGATGGTTGGACGGTATTTCAAACATAACCATTTTTAAAAAAAATGGGTGGGGGGGGGTTATTTTGTGATGGGGGTGGTGATATTTGTAAGATGAGATTAAAAAAAAAAAAAAAAAAAAAATTGGGGGGGGGGGGGTGGGGTGGGGGGATAGTGTGAGGGTGTGGTGGTCATTTGTGAGATGATCTCGAAAAAAAAAAAAAATTAGGGGGGGGGGGAGGGCGGAGGAGGGGAGGGCACGGGGGGATGTTTGGGTGGAGTCTTTTGTGGTATGTCAGGTAAGAGTAGTTTCGTTCAAAGTATCAATCAAATCTAATCATAAATAAAGAAGTTATGGCAATTTTAGCAAAATTTAATAATTTGACCTTGAATCAAGGTCAATCAAAGAACAAGGTCAATTCAACTTGCCTGGTACAGTACCCTCATGATAGTAAGAAAAATTTTGAAGTTTGAAAGCAATAGCCTTGATACTTCTGAAGTAAAGTGGATCTAAACATAAAATTTTACAAAATATTCAAAGATACTAAGACAGAAAAGGGCCATAATTCTGTTAAAATGGCAACCAGAGTTATGCAACTTTGCCTGTACAGTCCCATTACAATAGTTAGCGAGTTTTCCAAGTCTGAAAGCAATAGCTATGATACTTTAGAGAAGTAAACTGGACCAAAATACAAATCTTAACCAAATGTTAAGATTCTTGTACGATGATCATAAACCAACCGACCAACCAACAGACAGGGCAAAAACAATATGTCCCCCACTACTATAGTGGGGGACATAAAAACCGTATGATTATCGCAAGATCTCGCCAAAATTCAACAATTGACAGACCCAGCCGTACCTCATTTAAAACAACAACAATATTTCTTATATAGGACCCAACAATATTTCTTATAAAGTACCTGACAATATACCTTATACGGGACCCCACAATATTACTTTTATGGGACCCAACAGTATTTCTTATACGAGACCCAACAATATTACTTATATGAGACCCGAAAATTAGTGTAAACATGTTTATTTCTTATATGGGACCCTACAATGTTTATTACTTGTAAGAGGCCCAACAATGTTTATTACATGTATTTAGGCAGAGGAAGAAATATTGCAATAATAAAGCTTCAAACTAGGATACATTGTAAACAACCTAATTAATAAATATTAGGCCCATTGGGAATTGGCAAAAAATGACTTCGCAAACTGGAAATCTGAAATTGGAAATTCGGCAATTTTGTACAAAGATGGCAAAGATCACAGCTTAATTGCTTTATTTGTCCGTCAGACCTTATGTATCTGTTTTACTTGAAAACATTTTTTAGAATAAATTTTCACAATTTCAACCAAAATGTTGCTAAAACTTTCAGCATGCCCTTATTTTTGCATATTGAGTTTATAGCAGCGCCCATGCCAAAGTTTAACATGGAATAATCGAAGAAAAAATATTTTATTGTAACAGAACAGTTTATTTCATTGCCAGTATGTGTACATTTTTAATTCTGCAAAGTAAAATTGGAGTCTGATGCGAAAAAGATTAAGACATGGAATTATAATAAGTGAGACCAATTTCGGACAAATGTGTGTTTTCGGATTAACTGAAGGTCGGTGTGTTAAAAATTATTGACATGTGGATTCGTAATTCTATTTTTGGAGGACAAGCGTATCTTTATAGTAGTATTCGGGTAATTTGGCGTCAGTTTTGTTTTGATTTAAACGCCCTTTGTTGCACGAAAAACTTACAAAGATTCTGCTTATAATCAAATTTTTGAATCACTCAAAATAAAATTTGCTAAAATTACTTGGAATAAACAAGGTACTCTTGTCAGGGGTGTGATTATCAAAAAAAACATTAAAAAGCCTTCAGGAAATAGCCCCTACCCCTGCCAGGGTTTAAAAATGTATTGCATTTCCAAACAGATCCAGCAGAATCCGTCACATTTTGTTTATGAAATTTTGTCATAAAAGATGAAATCAGCTGAAAAGAGGAACAATCGCACCCCTGGATGTGCGAGCGAGGTAAGTATTTTTATTTAATGTTCTTTTTTAGCATGTTCTATGTTTTAAAGCTTATATCTAAATGTACGATGGTAAACAATTGTTGCGACTATGATGTCAATGTACGATGGGTCTGATAGAACAGTTGTACGAAGAAGCGTACGATGATCTTACGCTTAAAACGTATGACGATCTTAAGATAAACATACGATGTTTGATAAAATGAGCCCCTGGACTATATGCAATGATCATTGAAATTACCCAAATAAAAACGTATCTCTTTAAATTAAAATACAAGGCTTCAGAAAAAGGAATTAATAGCTTTCATACATCCTTATCTTCTAAAGATGTTTTATCATTATTAATGTAAATCATCAGACCAAAAGCTGCTGTTTTTAAAAATGGAAGAACATAAAAGTCATCTGCTTACCACCACTGCTTCCCTTTGAAAGAAAAGAAGAATCTGAAGACAGAGACAGACATTAGTTCTCTTTTATTGCCTTCTTCTCCTGTGATTAATTCTCCATGATAGGTAAGGAGAAAGTCGCCCTTGTTTCTATGAACTTCTGTTCTAACTCCTCTACCTGGTAAAAGTTGTATAAAACATTATGCTAACAACCTATATGCCATATGGAACAAGAGCACAGCAGAGGGAGCATTTTACACTCAAGGAAAATTACATAATTTAAGTATGACAATCATTTATCATCTGACCTTGAAACTGCTATATATATAATGACATTTAAGTGAAGTACATATAAACATCGGTCAGGTTAATGTATGGTAAAAGACAATTGACTTTGTCTCAAGTGTGAACAAGAGCACCACATAAGGGGTGCCACGCTCAGCTGCGAAAGCTTGTCATAATTTTTTTAAGGTCACAGTGACCTTGACCTTTGACCTAGTGACCCACAAATGGGTGTGGAGTGTAGAACCAGGGCTCCACACTAACGGTGGTCCATTGACCCGGGGTCAGTAAAAAAAAAGGGAGGAAATATATTCAGCTAAACTAGAATTTGGTTGATCCGTAGGACCAGTTAAAAATCCCGACCAACTTATCGTAAATACTGGTGGAAAGCCGTTTTTATCAATAAAACAACTTCATATGTTCATAATAAACCGATAATTTCATCATTACTTTGTGGGCAATCTCGAGACCAGGATAAACAAGGGCTGTTTGTAAAACATGCATGCCCCCCCATATGGGCTCTCCATAGTGACAGCCATTGTCTACGTTAGCGTTACCGATTGCCAAAATCGCCATTGGCGTTTACAATTCCTGGCTGGCGATTAAAAATATGATTTTCATGAAATTGGCGATTGAAAAAAAGACCCTATGCTTTACAAATGCACACTCTAAATGCCTGTTTTCAGACCGTATAAAACGCCAAAAACATCGCTAAGATTACACAATCATTACCCTTACCGGAAAGGCCCCAGGGGATAATGACGACGGCCTAGGTCAATAATCCACATGGCTAATGTCTTAAGTGGTCATGCTTTACACTGCGACCAGACTTTTCGAGTATTTGGGTTACTTGGAGATTTACATGATAATCACTGAAGCGTGCCGTGTAATGGCCTATGCTCTAGATGTTACGATTCAACGTCATCGAATCGACCAGTACGGAATTGTCATTTAATCAGATGGGCAGAGTTATGGCATTGACATAGCCACTTAAAACTAATTTCAAAAGAAACAACGATTTTGATTGGCTAAAAAGTAGATATGAGTAACTTCCCTTTACGGTAGCTATGCGACATGAAAGACCGATTTCGAAAGCGAGTTGCAGATTCTGGGAAAAATGGATGCTGTGAACGAAAATGGAAAGTCAAAGCAACATAAATTAACACAATTCTTTAGAAAAGAAAGCGGACAGAATAAGCTAAGGAAATTACCAAATGTTAGGTTCGCAATCCGAAGACGTCTAAAATAGCGCAGACCTGAATGCAGAATCGGAAACATCTACCTGTCAAGTCTCACGGTTTCGCCGTGAGTCTCACGGTTTTTGACATGGAATGACGGTCTCATGCTGACTAAGTAATTTCTCACGCATTTCTTCAAAAACAAAAACAAAATGAAAAAAAGTAGTGTTTGGATTACATTAAATGTTGTATAATTACTACCGAGACGGGAGGGCTGTGGTTTCTAACCTAAATACCACATGTACCGAAAACTGTTTTACGGTGGTAACAGGGATCATATTTTCCCGCAACATCAATCGGTCCGGATATAAAAGTATCCGAAAATGTGTGTCCGAAATCATGACAAATTACGTTAAAATATATTAAATAAGGTGGTAAAATACATGTACAAGTACAATTCCCATAGGCATTTTTTTAAACGGAACGAGTTTTCTCAAATGGTTTTATCATTTGGTATTTCATTGTTGTTTCGTGTGCTGTTTTATCAGACTTTTTTCATCGTTGTCAATATTATTAATCTGTGAAAGTCTATACCCATGTTTTAAATTGTTGTCGACACAATAATATCTTACAAACATGCACTGAACCAAACAAATGTATGTGCGTAGGTTGGCTACTGACAACAACAAACCAAATAATTAAGAAATAATTTGTTGTCAAATAACCCACGTCCGATAGTTTAGATGCGCAGGGATTTAATCACCAGAGCAAAGCATTTGAAACCACGAATCTAATTTTCCGGCCGTGAGTTATTCAACAACGAAGTACAAGAATTATTTCGATTCTAACACGGTTTTACTAAAGATTTATTCAATGTATTTTATTTTTCTTGTGCACTATTTTATGTGAAGTTCCGCCCATAAAAATAACTTTCGGCTGTTCTGTCGATCAGATCCGCGACTTTCATTCATAATTTTATTACCGGATTATTACGCTGGTGGAAAATGTATCGGCATGTTTGGTTTAGTTACAGCGCGTGCATTCAGACGCGTCTTTTCGGGTGCGTCTTTAATCCGCTGTTCACAAGTTTTTGATTCTTGGTCTAACGTGCAATAAACCGGTCCTGACCGGTTTAGAGACTGCAGTGAATGGTTTATCACACATAATCGAGATAAGAATGTCATTAGGGTGTGTTAGCATGTCCACTGTGTAATCGATTTCATGACATGGGAATTTTAATAGCAAACAGAATCGGACCGACTGTTAGGGATTTTCAATCAGTCTTTCATGACCCCAATCGGTCTAGGACCGACAAAACCGAAAAAAATATGATCCCTGGGTGGTAATGTATCATTATCACTACGCCACCGGTGTCTGTGTAAACAAAAAAATCTCCTGCAAAATGTCAGCAAGTGGCTCACCAGCGAAGAACATTTTTCAAGCAAAAAAAGGGCTAATTTCAGACAAAAATAGTCTTAATTTTGCTCAGGACATTTTCAGGTGGGGCATGCCCCCGGACCCCCCTAGGTTTGGCGACTAAGTTTTTTTTCCTTAGCGCCAACCTAGCATTGTGTGAATATGTTTTTGACACTGTGACCTTGGCCTTTGACCTAGTGACCTGAATATCAATAGGGGTCATCTGCCAGTCATGATCAATGTACCTATGAAGTTTCATGATTCTAGCCATAAGCGTTCTTGAGTTATCATCCGGAAACCATTTTACTATTTAGGGTCACCCCGACCTTGACCTTTGACCTAGTGACCTGCAAATCAAAAGGGGTCATCTGCGAGTCATGAGCAATCTACCTATCAAGTTTCATGATCCTAGGCCTGCGCGTTCTCGAGTTATCATCCGGAAACCATTTTACTATTTTGGGTCACCGTGACCTTGACCTACTGACCTGAAAATCATTAGGGGTCATCTGCAAGTCATGATCAATCTACCTATAAAGTTTCATGATCCTAGGCCTAAGCGTTCTTGAGTGATCATCCGGAAACCATTTTACTATTTCAGGTCACCATGACCTTGACCTTTGACCTAAAAATCAATAGGGGTCATCTGCGAGTCATGATCAATGTACCTATGAAGTTTCATGATCCTAGGCCCAAGCGTTGAGTTATCATCCGGAAACCACCTGGTGTACGGACCGACAGACTGACCGACATGTGCAAAGCAATATACCCCCTCTTCTTCGAAGGGGGGGGCATAAAAATAGCAATATATTGGAAATTCAATTTTGTCTAGAAGCCCGGATGACAAAACCCTGTTGTCGGATCAAAAAATTGATTTGCGTTTCGCAATTGTCTCCCGCAAATGTCTCCAGACTTCGCAATGATCAATACACAAATAAACATAAAATTCGAAGCGTTTGGATTGAGAAATGAACAAAATGGTGTTTTATTATTTTGAAAAAGCAGCAATAATTAGCATTGTATCGATCTTAGTACCATCAGAATTTACTTTGTTTACCGACCGTGCAAATTTACAATGGAGTGCGCCGAATAATGTTTTGATATCGCAGGAGAGTAAGCGTATGTATTTTCAAGATTTTCAAGTTTTCGCAATGTGGAATTTCATTCCAAGGGTGGTTGAACCTCTGCCTAAAAACCTTAAACTAATGAAGAGAAGCTTGAAGTACAGAGAAAATATGAAAAGGATAAGAGATAGTTTAGAAGATAGTAGTTTTCTTTTTATAAATGCACAATACATTGTGAATAGTCCGGAAAGTAAGCTGAACTTTATGTCAAATAACATTGTCGGACCACTTGAATCTTGGAGGACCAGTAAATTCTGAAAGCTGGTGGTCCTTTGGGTCAGTACGTAAAAAAGTTAGTGTCAAGCCCTGGTAGAACTCATCAAGGTGCATCTACATATGAAGTTTCAAAGTTGTAGGTGGAAGCACTTTCATTGTAGAGTAAAATGTCAAGGTTTTAGCATGACACAACACGACGAGCTGGCTATGACAAAACCTCGGGGGTTTTCTCCGAAAACATCGAACTAATAAAAAACTACCACCGAGTAAAAATCTTACAACCTTAAGCTTGGATAAATTGGGTTATATTATAGAATTTACAAACAGGCCTTTTTCTGTCTATTCTGGGAAAAAGTACCTGGAAAAATTGGGATTTTACCAGTCCCGGTTTCTTCCGAATTGGGAAGAATTTTCATGGACAAAAGCATTGTTTGGGAAATTATTTTTCTTTTTTTTTCTTATTTTATGAAATGTTTTCATACATAGGTATTGCCTAAAAATGCTATTTAAGTATTAAACTCTTTTTTTACCATGCAACAAGCAGCTGCAGCAACAGTCATTGTCCACTGCTAACGTAAGTATGAGTATGATAATAAAACACAGTCTTTGTTACGTTTGAAGTTCAAATGATATACATAGCTTGATATGTCATTAAGTATTTTTTATGAACATTCAGTCGAACGACCTGCATCCAACATATTGTTATTCAAAATTCAAGTTGCCAAATGTCTGAAGGCAACCATTATTTGAAACACAAAAGTATAGCTAAACATCATAAATGTATAGTATTGAAATGTTAAGAAGCTGCAAAGGGTAGTGACTCTGAATCTGGCAGTGGAAAATGAGTCATATTCTTGGTTAACCGTTGAGTAGACTGATTGGCGGTAGTATTTCCCCACAAAACATTCAGTTTTTGTGTGTCTTTCAGGTCATTTTTTTGTATTTTACTTCAATAATACTTAGAATTATGCGACATTTTTTTAAACTGCGTCAGATTTCTGTATTTTTTTACCTTAACTTACTCTTCCGAACCACAGTAACGTTGCAAGTTAAACTAGTCCACATTTATTTACCTCAGGCCATTGATAACGATTCTCAAACAATTTACAGTAATTAATGCGTACACATTGTTATCAATTGTTGTATACATACCTGATAATTCTGAATAATCCAGCACTTCAATATTTAAAAGCTAATTCTGACCGAAAATGACCGTAAATGTGTCTTAAGAAATGCATAGACACAAGCGTCCGTCATTGTTTGTCTGAAGTCTCAAGATCCCAAAATTGCATTATGGAACGCTCGATACTATGACATTTTACGCATTGGCATGTTAAAACACGGTGCCCAAATTATTTAAAACACAGTATCTACTGAGAAACGCATTTTTCGGCTCCATTATTTCGGTTGGAAATTGGGAATTTTTGTTTAGATAATTGCGAAAAAAACATCCATATTTGGCATTGGGAATGGGTCCGACTATCGTACCTGTGAGATAGGCAGAAAAAGGGCCGACAAATGTCCAAGCTACAGTGCTTAAGTTCATTTTGAAATATTTCAAATTAATTTAGCTTTTTTCCAATAGCTTTCTCTGGATTAAACTATTTAAGATGTAAAACAAGTTTTAGTGTTGGAAGGGGAAGCTTGGTATTAGTTTATAGCCGTATGGATACATATGGCTGAATGTTACTGCTTCAATATGATTATCATAAAGTCTTTAAAGAAAGCTACAACAATCCATATTCCATTAAAATTTTCCTGTACATTTTTGCAAAGAAATATTCAACTTAGTCCTTTATAAAGGACACAGAGGGAAAGTTGAGAAAAAAATCGGTTTAAAAATAATACAAGGCATTTCACATGAACAATTCTAGGGAACAGTTAAGCATTTGAAATGTTTGATTCCATTCATAAACCCATGTGGGACAGACAGACACAGTGATTCCAGTATACATTTAGCCCCAATCACTTGTGGTAGGGGAAAGCCATATAAAAAGATTCAGCTTTTAAATGGAGCAAATAATGGTTATAACATGTAATTAACCTTTAGTTTATGACGATTTATTGCAATTTCTCCCCAAAAGTGCTGGTCACATGGTATTTTTCCCCTTTTGAGAGGCTAAGGCTGTATCCCAGGTTTAATTGTTTGTTTGCCCTTTTTATTTCTTTAAACATATACAGGCAAATACATATAGTGCCAGCTGAAATTGAAATTAATAAACTTCTTTAAATGACTTAAGGTCAAGGCTATCTGTCAACAAGAAATACCTTTAGGTGGAATTGTATCCACACAAAATCCACCAAGATCTGCATTCTTTTTTATACTTTCCTCTGCCACCAAGTCTGGATTGGTTCTTTCGTCTTTTCTTCTTTTTGACCGCATCTGTTTATACATACAAGGAAAACCTTCACATTCCTTGGTAGATTTTGATACAAAGAGGAATCTTAAATAATGCATGAGCCACAGTGCAATCTCCAGGGATTTTCTTAAGAACTTTTCTTCCACTTGCACTGGGGGCAAGTCACTATGAACATCTACTTGCCCACAGCGAAAACAGGTTGTCCACTTTCACAATTATGCTTATTAAAATATACTTTAAAAGATAAACATAAGAATGCAATCTGTTTATTTTATATCATGTAATCAAGGACAGGTTTTATCTCCTTTGTGACCCGTCGAAAAATGGTCTTTTCCACTGGAATTTTTTTCCCCTCAGCCGGTAAATTTTTGCCTCAATTTTTGTTTAACCTTCAAATATATAAGTAAACCAGATCCAGTGTAGAAAATAATAAAAATATTGCATAGAACATTAACCAGCTTTCATACAACTTGTTAACAGTACCGGCCAACTTCAAGTGACCCACTTCATTCAGAGGTTGGGGAAGAATGACCCACAAATACAATGTCCCTGAACCAATCTCTCAGTTTAAATTCAGTAATTTGCAGAATAATTTTAAACTAAACATATAAATAAACTTAAACTAAAGATTATCACCACCAATATCAATGGGTAAACAGCAATAAATACGGCCTGGGGGCAAATACAATGCAATACAGTATATTACCTCGTGCACAAAAGAATCTGCTAGGCCCGTATTCACCAAACAATTCTTAGACTTAAGTCTAAGAATAAAGAAAATTGATTAGGTCGAGTCCGTCACGTCGAGTCCGTTAAGTCGGTCATGTCGGGTCCACTGTCCGCGTCGAAAAAGAGCATGGCTATCCCAGCAGGCATAGCATCCATCCGATTGGTCGCGAGCCCCATTGGCGGGTTTTCTTACAA
Organism: Dreissena polymorpha; assembly: GCF_020536995.1. Taxonomy (NCBI): domain Eukaryota; kingdom Metazoa; phylum Mollusca; class Bivalvia; order Myida; family Dreissenidae; genus Dreissena; species Dreissena polymorpha. The sequence goes on along the minus strand of NC_068360.1, from coordinate 99,859,332 downwards.
AGTTGTCGTTCGTTTCTTTCAAAGTCCATTCGGAATGGGAATCAGACAACTCGCCCCAAAGAAATCTCACCCCAAGACAATTCGCCCCTGAAATCTGAACAAGCGTGAAATGTTAAACGACGTTTAATTTGACGGCATGCTTTCATTTTCTGTTCAAAGATTTTTTAATCAGACATATTGTATGATAGTTTGGTTTAAATATAGAAGAATAATTGAATGCTTTTGTGTTAGTTATGTTTTGTAAAAGTGTGAGTTGATGAAAATTAATTATGCCGACATGCTTTGATTGTCTGGACACAGATTTATGAGTAAGACATATGGTATCACAGTTTGGCGTGATAAAAGACTACATAAGGTTATTAACAAGCTTAACCAGACAACAATGCTCTTTTTAAAGTAATTGACCACTCGCCAGCTGTCAATCAAACTCACGTAATAATCAATCAGATTTCGTTTATTGCGGCCACATGGTCCGACAAACAAAGACTTACGGAGTAATGGAATAAGCGTTTTATGAAAACACAACTTAGTGGGCGGAGCGATTGCGTATTTGGCGACTGATCATTTAAGAGGGCTGTCTGTATATAAAGCGGGCAGTTTTCAGTGAATCATATGCCCCAGACCAGACCACGATACTAACCTGGCATATTACAAAAACACATAGGAATGCTGTCTTTGCTTTTATAACCAGAAACACTAACGTGTGCGCTCTCCCTAATACCAAATTTACTATCATCTCAAACTCAGCCCTCTCTTCTTTCATCAAATAAATGACCTATCAAAACTAGTCTGGCCCTTACAACACCACAGTCTCACAAGACACTTAACACAGCAATAAGAAAGAATTTACAAAGAAATTTTCTACCCCCAACGAACTAGTCATCGGCCCAATCAAACAAACATAGTCCCTTTCTTCTATCATCAAATACATGATCTTTCAAAAACTAGCCTGCCCTTCGCAATAACATTCAAACTATATACCAAATAGCAACAGAGAGAGCCCACGTTACCGTAAGATATGACACAAGACAGCAGAACTACACATGTATATAAGTACCGATACTAACACTATGTACTAATATGTCCTCCGCGAGAGACGTTAAACGGGGGTGCAGTGTATCGGTGCTATACACCGGGCACTTAAAAGAACCAGGGGCGCCTCTGGAATCGGGGCGTTTCCTGTATCCTGCTCGAACCCCCACTAACACCTCTCATGGGGCGGAGAGCACAATAACCACACTTGGGTAAATGAAAGCTAGAATACGGGACATAAACTATAATACTATGAGTTTTACAAATTAATATAAAACATAAATAAATCATATGATATAACAACGGCATTTTGAGATCATTTATTTACTTTACCTATCCAATTATAATAGCAAATATAACATAACTACAAAATAAATACATCCCAGCTTGATACATGGTCTGGATGTTTGGCAGGTGGGTGGGAAAGAACGATGGTGACTCCGGGTGGGGCTTTGGGGGGCTCCATGGTTGGTTCTTGACTGATCTGTTGTCGCGCGCAGCGAGAGGGTGGATGAGGGTGCTTGTCTCGAGGGTCTTCAGCGGTTGGGCGCTAGGGCCGGGGCCGTATGCGGGCGCGGGGGGGGGGGGGGGGGGGGGGGCTCGGGCTCGCTCGGCGTGGGTGCGCTTGTGCGGGGGCGGCGTGTTCTGCGATCTGGGAACTGCAACGATATACAGCCCTTCACGACTGACCGACGACCGTAAATAACCGACAGACATCTCCTCTTCCGCTCCAGACAAATGCACAACAATCACATACCACATACTATACACAACCATACACAGATCAACATCAAGGGACCCGGAACACATGGGCGTGGCACTCTCATACACATCACCCGTTATGAGTGGGGGGTTGTGAGAGCGTTATGTGTGTGTATTCCGGGTCTTACTTACCGAGTGGTGTTGGTATGTGGGTCGCGTTGAGTGTCTTGTACATAAGTAGTGTGCGGGACACTCGGCGGGATCCGCACCTCATCACCACCTTACGGTAAATAACACATTAAGGTCTCATTGGCCAACGTGCACGAAACTCTCTTTAAAATTAAATTATTTGGCGAATACCCGGGAAGCCGGGGTAAATTTGACCTACTTTGGCTCTAAATTAATCTTTTTCCCCTGAGAGGTCACAGGGGCAGGTCGGGCTACCATAACCTCGTGAAGAGGCCAGTAGGACCTGTAAATAAACTCTGAAACACACACAGTGAATCATAAATTGAACTAATTTATATAAATATTTCAAACATTTGTGCTTCTTAAATGTAGGATACAATAATTTTACTGTGAGAGTAAGTGAGTTTTGTGTTTCTGCAATGGCAGAAGTGGTAAAGTGCATACATTGTGGAAAGACAGTTGGGCAGAGGCAACGTGCTGTTTCTTGCGATGCCTGCGAGCGATGGCAACACTTAGGTTGTGATTCTGGTAAGTGAACTTATAATATAATTATTTGTTATGACTTACATTTTTCAGGTCAGGCATATAATGTTTTCCCATAACTTATGAATCTAAATCATTTGATACTTGCATATTATCGGGTAATCAACCAATGTCCGTTAATCCGTTGACACATAACAGATACCTGATAACGATAATAAAACATGTCATATAAATGTGGGAAGTCGCTTGACCGTTACCTTTGCGTTATATCATATGGGTAATGTACACCGCTGCTACACCCGATAATTAATTAAGCATTGTTGAAATCCAACATAAAGTGCTGATTACATAGGATTTAAAACAATATGTTTGTACTTTTACCTGAAATAATGAAATATGAATGAATATTATAATATTATGTGCATTTTATATTTATGATAAGAATTTACATCTTAACGTTTTATCTAATTTATACATAGTAAATAATCGTGATTATTTTTAACTAGCTTAACGCCCTTAACAATATTATTTCAGATATAAATTTTTACGTTTCGCACGTCGATTTTGGTATTTTCTTTACGAGTGAAACAATATAGCCAATACAAAATATCCTATTGATTACTCAAACACACTCTTTTACTATATAACATCGTGCATTTTTAACCATGGAATATTTTTAATATGTTATATAAGACTACTTGCTATACTGTCAGTGCGGAAATTGACCTTATTTCTTTATATCCACCTTCACATTTTATTAGCGCCGTCTTTAATTAGGCTATCTCTAATAAAGAACAGATAACTGTGAAATTAATAACAATGTGCAACGGTGATGTGGATACATCCTCGTTTTTAATTTTACATGTACACAACAATTTAGCCATAAATGAAATCAATTATTTTGGCAGTAAATCCAATTTTTCCAGTACAGTAGCCAGGTGCCTGTGTATTTAGCTGATAAGATATATTCACCACAGCAGGTTGCTAATACACAGTGTAGACTTCCCCTGTTTTATTATTGTATTTGTTATTTACCTGATTGGATTAAATGAGTCGCGTTCTGGGAATAATGGGCATAATGCATGTGCGTAAAGTGTCGACCCTAAATTGGATTTTTGCTAAAAAGACACTTCATTTAAACGAAAAATGTCATAAAAGCGGAAAGTGCCGTCCCTGATAATTCGTGCGGATTGTACAGGCTAATCTGGGACGACACTTTAAGCACATGCATTATGCACAGTTTTCTCAGAACACGACTCAAATAAAGTATATTCATTCGGGTCTGCTAGCGTTATGTTAAGGGTCATTTTATTTGAAAAGCTGGGTTTCTGTCATAATTTCCATCGTTTTGCTTGTATACACAATTTGATGAATTTATTGGCGCGATGGAGTATAAAACATGCTGACAGAATAGTAGTTTTTAATTATGTGTAATTTAATTCGCATCTTTCGCTTAACTCGAAGTTCAATGTCACGCGCACTTCACAAACATCACGTTTCATTGTATTTATTTTTATAAATTATGTACAAATATTAAATGTTATATACATAATTATGTTTTGTTTATTTACGTAACTAGAAAGAAATAATAAAACATTGCTATATATAAAGCGCTTTACTTTTGCAAAATTCTACAATAAATAAAGACATATCGTATTTTATTAAGTGCACGTGCTTGACATTATAAAATATTAGTATTTTATTGTAAAACAATCGAAATTTGACCTGAGATTTGATGCAAGTCACAATTTATTTAGCGGCCGGTATTCTGCTCTCGGCCGCTGATGGTGTATTGTAGTTTATACAATTATGATAAGAAACTGTAGCAGGCAACAGGCATCAGGTTGATAAGAAGAACTGATGTATTTATTGAACGCGAATAACATCAACAACTAATAATGTTTTGAAATTATAAATTTGCCCATAATAATTGTATAACATTATTCATCAAGCGCAAAGTGCATTAAACGCTCGCCCGCTGTTGGGTATTTTATATTTAGTAACACCTTAATACCATCATTTTTAAACGGAGAACTCTTTTTGTTAAGTGTACGTGCTTGAAGTAATGTTGCTCTTATTTATATAAGACTACTTGCTATACAGCCAGTGTCATGCGAAAATAGATCTTATTTCAGTAAATAACATTACTTCGGCATTGTAAAATTGCGTATTGTATGATTATAATATATAGACATTTATTTAATGTACTGATATCTAAATCAACTTATGATTTTACCGGTATTATGGCATTGAACGCGTGTATAAAAGGCACATATACTATTCTTATTAAATCATATTAATACTTATACTAATTTAAGTCATCACATAATCAGATTGCGCACTGCGTGTAATCAGATTATCACCTTAAAACGATTCCGATGGATTATTAAATCGAGCTTACTATTCAAATCAGTGATTCCTTGTGGTACAATCAAGCATGGGATAATGGCAGACATACCCATGGCACAGTTCATGATTTATTTTATGTAGCTCACAGCCGAGGATCGAACCAATGGTATCTGATATTTTGAAGCGGATATGTTGCCACTAGGCTATACGAGGTTTCAAGAATGAACATGGGTCAGTTACTCTATCGGTATAGAATCTGACGGTGTTTACAACATGATACAGAAGCATAAATATTACGTATCTGAACATCATTCTTTCATGTTAGTTTGAAAAAGTATGTGTATTTCTAGGTCTTTGATGTGCTGATTTAATTTTATTTGTTTACCTTACAGACTCTGGAAAATGGCCCTGAAGCAGATGAGACGAATTCCACACCAGAAACTGAGGAAATGTCAGATAACCGTTCACCAGACTTGAGTTTCGAGAACGAGGCAGATGGTTTGTTGGTTGAAAGCAGTGCATCACTACTAGACGTATCTCTAAGAGTGAGTTGTTTTATCGTTATACAAAATGTTGTTGAATAAAGATAATTTGAAACAAGATGCGTTTGTGAAACACAATGTCCCCCTAAATAATGTTTGACCTTGAAGGATGACCTTGACCCTTCACCACTCAAAATGTGCAGCTCCATGAGATACACATGCATTTCAAATATAAAATTGCTAGCTTCAATATTGCAGAAGTGACATTACATGAGCAATTTTGACCCATATATTTGACCTTTAAGGATGACCTTGACCTTTCACCACTCAAAATGTGCAGCTCCATGAGATACACGTGCATGCCAAATATCAAGTTGCTATCTTTAATATTGCAAGTGTATTCATAAAATAAGCGATTTGGGCCACATATATTTGACCTCTGACCTTGAAGGATGACCTTGACCTTTCACCACTCAAATTGTGCAGCTCCATGAGATACACATGCATGCCAAATATCAAGTTGCTATCTTCAATATTTCAAAAGTATTAATAAAATAAGCGATTTGGGACAAATATGTTTTACCTCTGACCTTGAAGGATGACCTTGACTTTGACCTTTCACCACTCAAAATGTGCAGCTCCATGAGATACACATGCATGCCAAATATTGAGTTGCTATCTTCAATATTGCAAAAGTATTCATAAAATGAGCAATTTAGGCCACATATATTTGACCTCTGACCTTTCACCACTCAAAATGTGCAGCTCCATGAGATACTCATGCATGCCAAATATCAAGTTGCTATATTCAATATAGCAAAAGTTATTGCAAAATGTTTAAGTTGGCGCAAACCAACCAACCAACAGACCAACCAACAGACAGGGCAAAAACAATATGTCCCCCACTTCTATAGTGGGGGACATAAAAAAATATTTGTAGTTCAAGGTCGCGGTGTTGTAGTGGATGAGATATCCGCCTAGCGATCGGGTGTTAGTGGGTTCACTCCTTACTTGGGAAGCATTCTAATTATCTCCTCCATGGACACCAAGTACTGGTTCTTCCCAGGAAACCGACTCGATAATGTCCATGTCTGCCTACCATGCTCGAAAGGGCACTTGGCAGTATAAATAGATAGTTGTTTTTCATGCTCTTCCCATTTTTAAAGAAAAAAACTGAAGAAGTTATCAGTTTGGTGATGCCTTAGTAAAATACAGAAAGACCTATAATCTTTACTTCAAACTGCATTTACTTTGCTTGTAAAAATGTATTTATTTATTTCAGCTCCATGACTATGGAAGGTTTACACCAGTACCCGCCATAATCCGTCATCAGTGTGAACAAGTGCAACCGGAGCTGATTTCTGTGGTTACTCAAACCGACGATACGAGAGTTCCCAGAAGTATATCAACCCAGACTTCTACTGAAACGTCGACAGTTGGGATACAAGTGGATCGGCCTAGCTTCACCTTTGAGGATATAAGGGATGATGACGATAAGGTGTTGTTCTACACTGGTATCCCAACTGCTGGAACTTTTGAGTGTTTATTTGATGAGGTCAGTGTTGGAATGAAAGCAGGGTTAGCACGAAAAACCTGTCCCCGGAAAATAAAGTGTGTTTATAAACTGAAAATAGTCATGCTAATATAAACTGGAAAAGTGGCTCCTTAAAACTAGTACAAATTAAGTTTGATAAGAAGCTGAACAAGTGAACTTTGTGAGAAATTCAGTATACAATTTAACTAGAAGTGTTTGACCATTGCATGTATGTATAAGTAATATACTATGTAATTATGTGAATAATACTTAATTTCACATTTTACAGTCAGCTTTCATTTGTGAAAATAAAATTGTTACTGATTATTATTTTCTTGTCTCATATTCCATACAAACATTTTCAGGCAAAAAAAGAAAATTGTGTTTCTGCGTTTGTGTGTTTGTGCCAATATATTTATACATGTTTTCTTGCTTGAAAGCAGTTTTGTAAGACCAAACAAATTATAAGACTGAAATTCTGATAAATATTGTACTGGATTCAAGTTTACATACATTAATTGACACAGAGCGTTGAAAACACAGATTTCTTTTGTATACCTAAGTAAATGTTTGTCTTTAAGGTTTAGTACTGCTACTGAAGACTTAATCAACAGTTAATTTATAATTGGGAGCAATAAACCCGTCAAGAATTTTTATGCCCCCGAAGGAGGGCATATAGTGATCAGACTGTCTGTCGGTCTGTCCGTCCGTCACACTTTGCGTTTAGGTTTCGAAAAATCCTCATAACTGCTATGTCGCTTTGGATAGCAATTTCATATTTGGCATGCATGTGTATATGGACAAAGCTTTTCCATACGCACACAAATTTTGACCCCTGTGACCTTGACCTTAAACTAAGGGTCCGCGTTTAGGTTTCGAATATGCATTTAGGTTTCGAAAAAAGCTCATAACTTCTATGTCGCTATAGTGATCGGACTGTCTGTCGGTCTGTCCGTCACACTTTGCGTTTAGGTTTCGAAAAATGCTCATAACTTCTATGTCGCTTCAGATAGCATTTTCATATTTGGCATGCATGTGTATATGGTCAAGGCCTTTCCATATGCACACAAACTTTGACCCCTGTGACCTTGACCTTAAACTTAGGGTCCGTGTTTAGGTTTCGAAATATGCATTTAGGTTTGGGAAAATGCTCATAACTTCTATCAAGCGTATATAGGGGGCATAAGTCATCCTATGGTGACAGCTCTTGTTTAAAACCAAGATTTCTGATACAAGTAGCAACACCTGCAGAGTACTTGTCAGATGTAAAGCAGAAGTCATACCAGCAAAGCTTCCAAGGTGTCTATTAACTCAATGGGGTTCTGAAATGATCTATACTTGGACAAAAAGCATTGTGCACAGATTTTTAATAAGATGCAGCTGTTGATACCTCTGTGTTGATTTTCTTAATTTGGTTCATGCTTGCCACTCATTAATTTCATATCATTTTAACATTTTGAAACAGATTATTATCGTAAACCCTTCGGTTTTTCTCCAAACACAGGTAAGGTAATAAGTGATGGATAATAACATAGCAAAAGTTCTTTTTATGATTTATCATTTTAAGAGCAAATCAATTTAGCGGAATAACAATTGACAATCACGTTGTGATGGTATTAATGAACCGTACACAAATCGTTGAAAAGCATTCTACATGTACTACTGTAAAATTCATAATATGAACAGTTGATAAATATTTATACATTCATACACTTTTATGTACAATATTTATATGCTTTGTAGAGCTAAATGACTATTGAAACATAAAAAAGGAGGGACCTCAATGATGTCCTGTACTGTTGTTACTTAAATTATTTTCTGATCTGGCGTTAACTTTTGTTATTTAACCCTATTCCACTTGGAAGCACAGTGAAAACAGCATAAAACCAGAACAGCATGCTAGTAACTCGCAGTCTGTTCAGGTTTTATACTGTTTGCTGCTCATCAGTATTTAAGGGTTGGAAATGAAGCCTTTAAAACTTAAATTTAGTAATAAAGGTACTTTATTACATTTAACTTTTTAAGGAACTACAAAAGCTTGAAAATACATATTTAAGAAGTAAAGGGTTAATCTCTAGAGAAAAGTGAGACATCAAAATTATAAAAACATATTCTAGGAGCAAGGGTAAGCTTGCGAGAAATTCACAATTGTGATCTTAAATTCATATTTGTTACTATTCTTTAAAGATTGCACTCAATTTCTTTTAAATCTTTCAGTCTCTTGTTTCAGTAAAATTACTTCACCAAAATTGGATGCAGTTACACGTAATTTTCTTTCATCTTCCCAAAGTACGTTCTTTCCCTGACCTCTGGTTAATTTTTCAATACTTTGGCATTCAAGTTCATCCATTTGTAGCATATCCATCATTTTCGACATTTTATCCTTCACAGTTTCACTATTCAGATCTACGCTATCACTAAAGTTATATCCAATTTCTATAAACTTTGGTAATTTCACCTCTTCCTTCTCTTCTACAAAGTTCAAAAGCCATCCAGCTGTTGGGTTGCATATTTTCGAGTTTTGAACGGAAACTGTTCTCATTTACAGAAATCGCAAGAAGTTCTTTTCTGGTGTTATTTTCGACTGGCTCTAATTTTGACTCAAAGGTATGTTTCCGAAATGTAAATTCGCTAGACTTTTTAGGCGTTCGCTTTCTTTTCCGGGGATTATTAAATCTGTCCCACACGCATTTTTTTGAGGTTGATCTTAGAGTGCCGTCCTTCTTTTTAGCAGTGAGATCAGAAAGGGCATACATAAATGCACCAATATGGATACATGCTTCTCCGCTCCTGAAAATATATAAACATAATAATTAGACATACTTTCAAACTGCACTTTTTTTTTTGCTCGAGCATCTAAATTTTGATGAAAATTTCCCAGAAACTGGTCCATCCCGAGAATAGCTTGTGACCAGTATATAGATCTATGAAAATGATTGGTATAATGCCGATTCGGGGATCGTAACTACTAGTTCTTCTTGAATGCTCTGAGGGTTTATGAGTACATTCGTACACCTCACAACCCAGAGGGTAAATATAGCTGGGAGTTGGATTATTGCAACTAGGATTGTAACAGAGGCATGTCTCTTGATAAATTATTTATAACCTCGTTTCAATATTGCAAGAACTTATATGAAAAACTGTGTACACTCACCCGGCTGTGCAATTACATTCCGCTGAATGAACCTGTCCAGTGACCTTTGACAGACAGAGCCACACACTGTGATCTGGGTTTTCTTTCACATTTGCACTCGGTAGTGATGGTAATACTTTGCATTTAACAAAACAATGTTCCCATTTGTCACTTATGTCATGGTACAAAATACTGTGTTTATGTCTGTAAACATAATACAATTTTTTGATCTCAATTGTTTTTGTGTGTTCATTTTCAGCACAAAATAATTGTAGATGTCACTATCTATTAATGTAGGAAAGTCCATTAAGTCACTACTCAACGTTTTTAATACATCTGGATGTGGCAGCTTTTCACCGAGTGGCGTAAAAAGTTTTTCTGTTTTCCTTTTTTCATAATTTACTTCCGCATTCCTGTGCAGCTGTCGATCATTTAATCCTAGCTTTTGTACGCCTTTTGTCCTCAAGACAAGTTCATTCTTATTCCCTGACACATAATGATTATGAAATCGTAAATAATCCTTCAATTGTGCAACACTTAATTTGTCAATTTCGATGTCAGACAGATAACGATCGTTTTCTTTCTCATTCGACGCCATTGTTACTGGAAATCAATACTACCCAGCGATTCAATCGCACATTCTCGGCCCTTTCCGTCAAACATCGGATAAGTATTATGATAATCTGCGAGGGGTACCGAATGCCAGCGATTGAGAACCTCCAATTCCGGAGAATACTCAGGGGAGATATGCGACTTTCCGAAAAGGGCTCAGTGGCCTCCCTTATTCTAGAAGATGCCCAAGGGAAGTAACTGCCGTGAGGAGTTTGATCTAAAGTTTGCGAATGGGAGATATAGGCCCGACAATTCGAGTAAAATTACATACGCAAATTTGAATTAAAAAATAGTCATGAGGATGTTAAGCAGCCTTTTATTAAGTGGGTCTTCAACTGTCGGGTCCAAGTGCCCGATAATCGACTTTGGGACCCGACAATCGACTAAAGACCCAACAATACGGCGGTAAAATGGACGTTTGACCCACCATTTTACCCAATCTGAAACTATATATATATATATATATATATATATATATATATTGTGCACATGAAAAACACAGAAGAATGAAGAAAAGTTTAAAAAACGATAATGTGTTTTTTAAGTAAACTGATTTTTTGAATAATGCATACACAAATTAAGATGGACTTTTACTTCAAACAGTTGCGTAAATTTCTGATGATGAATGTTTATAATTTTACGAAGTATATCGGTATAGCAACAGTGACCTTAAACATGCCTCACATATTGATGGTTGTGAGCATTCATTCCGATAATACTGCAATCAACTTTACTAAACTAATGAATTATTCTAAATATCAATGATTAATTTTGGTGTAAAATGTTTGATTTGTACACAGTTCATTTCTGCATTAGTTCAATACATAAAGTAAATCAAAGTTGTAAATACATACATAAGTAACTATGTTTTATTCATCTTGGAAATTAAATTAAAAAAGATTAATTGCATAAATATACTTTGTCTAATTTGAAAACAACCTGCACATTTTATAAGTAGACAAGTGTAATTATAGACTATGCTACAAATGCTTATTATCAAAAGTTATATAAGTTTCACCTGTTTCATGTTGTTCTATTTATAAAAGTCGCAATATAGCGTTTGAGTGAATTAAATCCCTTTACAACAGTACGTTCCCTCCGGTGAGACATATATACTACCCTATTTTCAAATCGTGAAATTATTTTCAGCACAACGCAAACACACAGGTCACAATACCCATTTTTATTCGTGTACCATCTTTAGACATTGCTTCTCCAATGCACTTGAAATTGGTCACTTATACCAGCTTCTTGCTGTTCGTGGTGATATCCACCCGTATTATGTTCGTGATGTCAAGCACAATATTCGACTCCTCCGTGCCGACATCCATTTTGTTTCGCCCTTATCTTTCCAAGAGTAAGTTTGTGAGGTCTTCAGTTTTGCTACTGGTGCCACACGCGAATCTCAATATAGACACGGGTCTATCACTGATGGAGATTGATTTGTGATGGTCTTAGGGAGTCTCCTGCATTATCTACATGTCAATATTGTCTCTATGTCAATATTGATTATTCCTCCTCACAACATGCCTTGTTGGCCTTTTTTAAATCTTCCTAACCTCCATGTTCGCTTCCTGGCTGGAGTACGTCATATTCCTCAGCTCCTTATTTTTGTCGCCAAGTTCCGTGATCGTCTACCATTATGCATTTGGCTAAGATCAGACTCTTCCATTTGTCTTCACTCAGAAACGAAACATTATTAATCCAAATTTTGGAATCGATTGTTTTCTGATTTGATCTGGCATCGTAGGTTTTAACAAGAGAAGGGCGTTACGATCAGACTGTCAATGGCTAAATCGTTGCGAAAACAACAATATAAAAACGCCTAAAATTTGTCCAAGAAAGGTAGTTTTATGAAAATACGATTACACATTGAGAAAGTGTTATCCTACTACTTTTTAAAATGTAAAAAATAATAGGTTGCATGATGTTATCTTGAAACAATAATGTAACGAACCTTGCAACATTTTGTATTTATCAACCTACGATTTTACTGATTTGTGTCGCTTAGAAGAACGTGATTAAACTATCGCAAATTTGGTATCAAATTATTGCGTTGCTTATTGAATACAACATCAAAGCAAACTTAATTACACAATAGCTCAATTTTCGTATTTACCAAATTGTGAAGTTGTTATTAAATTGCAGAAATATTGCCAAAAGGGATATGTTAGTTTGTTTTGTAACAAGTAACCATATAGTTAATACGAAATGTACAATATTTTGGCAACTCCCACTTATCGCGGCTACAAAAACGCTTACCTGTTAGAAATATTAAACATATACAATACATCAAGTGTAAGTATTTGAATTAAATAGTGATAGGTTAATACAAAGTATCATCGTGGTTTTCCAAAGATATCCGGATGACAACCATTTCCTATATAATAAATGACAAAACCTAAAATAAAACTTGAAAAAAATTGCAATTTTATTATTACAATCTGGTTCAATGTTCATCAGAAAAGCATACACAAGGGTTAATGTCTTCTTGTGCGAGCGATTTCAACACCTTTATCATATGGAGGTCAAAATCATTATAATTATCTCAGGAAATGACAATAATATGGATAGGAAATTGCCAAATTTTAGAGCTAGAATACATAACGAAACAGAATTATCCAAACAATTGCAAACAGCATACACGTCATAAAGCACTATTTATAATTCCAATAACAACATGTATATGCATAGCAATTCAGTACTAAGCATACATGTCATTTGATCCTTAACGAGGTGAATGTAAAACAAACTATATTTTAATTGAATGATTTTAAACGTGATATTGTACAGCATTATTTTCACATTTGTGTTGTGTGTTTTATTTCAATATGGCATCATTTTAACGCAACAGTTTCACAAAGAAATTGCACTATCCAGTGTTGTTAAATGCATTTTTTTTAATATACCCATTATATTTTGATTGATCAAACACACACATACATTAACCTTTGTTAAACAGTCTTTGAGACGCTATTTAATGTCTAAGTTCGATAGCGATTTGTTATATAAGCTCAATGATAAAAGTAGTAAAAATTAAAATATGCACACGACAATCATGTAATAATATTCAGAAAACAAGCAACGTATCAAATTTAAATCGCACATATTTGTGACATAGTACTAGATTTTTAGTTTCCTTTTTGGAAAAATACATTAGGATTTTTAACCACATCTTCAAGTATCCACTTATGAAATCACAACAATTTGGACATGTTATTTTCTAGAATTCCTTTGGAAGTGCATGTACAAACATATCCATGAGTGCGCCTTACCTTTCCGGTTTACGCAGCTTACAAATGTCATTTTTGAAGCGATTAGTTAACCCAGCTTTATTCATTGAAATAGTGTTTTTGTTGATGTATTTTCTAAATTGTATACGATAAGCTGATGGTAGAACGAATACTTTTTCTGATATTGTATAGTGAGATTCATTATGGCTAAATCATACTAACGATTAATGATACGGATTGAAGCAGTAGATACATGTGAGTGTCGATGATTGATTCCAGCTCACTTCATTCAAAACTAGACACACGGCAAGAGCTATCGGAAATATTGTTTTTATCCTTAAAAGCCACACACCTTGAAATGAAATACATGGCATAGTAAATTTAATTATAAATAAGAAACATATTTCATCTGTGCCAATTAGAATATATCTGGTGGTTACAATGTAGAAATACGTCGTCTTTTGCGCTTTAAATAATCGTGTTTGTCGAAATGGACGTATACGTCTAGAAATCATACTTTCGATTTTAAAAGCGGAATTTGAAAAAAATACACTACTTGCAAAATAGGCTATAGATTTAATTTTAATTATGCCAATTATAGCTAATTTTTCAAGGTAGAAATTCGACTTTTTTGCGCTTTAAAACTTAAAAATAATATCGTTTTTCAAAATCGACTACTTTCGGTTTTAAATCCTACTTTCGGTTTTAAAATTTGAAAAATAATGAATTACTTGCTAACTAGGCTATAGATTAAATGACCTTTTCGCTAACTTTCAAATTGCATCTATATGTATTGATTAACATTTATTTCATTTCAAGGTGTGTGGCTTTAATATATATTAATATATTTATCTTTATCACCTCACAATTATGTGTTATATCTATATATTATTACAGCTTACAATGTAGTCTTAATAGAAGTTTTTAATCACGATGACGTATTTAAATTACATGTCTTTCCCGTATATGGTATATAAGACTAATTTTAGGCTTGTGTTGTACTGTAGGATTTTAGAAGCAAAAGAGATCTACAAAGCCTAAACAAAGCGTACTTATGCCAAGCAGTACGTATTAATGACACAGGAAATGTCATATATCTGTTACCTTGCGATTCTGCAATCAACGGTGCTAGGTAAAAACATTTTGTAAGCAAATAAAATGGTGCTGAGTATTATGAGTATTATTTAAAATACATCTTTAAGTATATATTTTACTGCTAAAATGCACAAACCAATACCAAGTTTAGTGATCACCATAAACTTGTGTATTCCATTACTCCAATTTACACCGTTAGTGGTACAAATTATATAACATACACTTCAAAATCAAGTGATATCATCATTTACAAATTTGCAAATTAAACTATAAGAATCCTCACATACATGTCAAAATCATAAGTATCTTCAATATAAATCATATGTTTTAATGGGGTCATTTAAGCTGTATTGTGTCATGTACATTTAGACTAAAATATAATATTTTACAATGCCAGTTTATTAACTGCAAATATATATATATTTGCTTTCTCAGAGTGGATAGTTTCGATTATGTCTTTATCATAGAAATTTACTTTAAACTGTAAATACGACGTGGGTCAATTTGCATCAGTTCAATGAAATACAAACGCACCGATATCAAATGTGTCTTTCAGAAACAGCATACACGATTTAATGTTTCATTTTGAGTTTTAATTGTATTGGTTGCGGTTGTAGCTGTTGTAGTTGCGGAAGCCGCGCCAACGGGGTTGGCGGTGGTGGCATATCTAGTGGCAGTAGTGATGGTAGTGGTTGCGTTGGTTGCATAGGTTGCAGTAGTCGCTAGGATGGCGGCGATAATTCTAGTATTGGATGCCACAGTTGCGGTAGAGGCCGTTGTGTATGTGTACATGATCGATGTATATGTTTCCGATACTGATAATAATCAAACTAAATATTATGTTGATGGATGGAAGATGATTGACAGAATAATGTTTTGATAAGGCTGATGCGGTCTGAAGGATGATAATAACAAAAGTAAGGATACGTTTAATGATGATAATGACAATGCCAGTTAAAACAATTTCAAAGCAAGTGATGTTTACATTTAGATTATTTAAATATGTCACCATGTTCAAGATTTTCAGAGTACGATTTAAATGTTTAAATCCAACTATATTTGTTGGTATATGATGACATTTTGGGGTAGTTAAGATACTATTAAGGCGCAGTTTCTTTCATTAAAAAGTATATGTTTTACTTTCTTCTCAAAGGTCCATAAGTTGGATATACCTTTTAAATGATTTAGATTCATATGTAATGTACTGTATACTTGCCTTTAAAGTCATATATTATCCCGATTTCTGAACTAAATAAAATAATAAGTCAAAGCAATGAAGTCAAATAAGTTAAATTTAGTTGCGATGGCCATTTGGTTTAATTAAATAAGCAAATAAGGCGATACCAATATACCTCAAATTGCATGTCCCAAGGCAAAGCATTCAAGGATAAAACACGTTTTGTCGAAATTAAACATTTTGTTTCCGTTCTAGGTTTATGTAAACAATAGTTTTAAAGTAAGCATACACTCGTACTACAGCATGTGACTTATAATAATAAATGAATGAAGTTAACGAAAACTACTTTATTATCGGCAAATATGCATGCTCGTCTTACACCTCATACAATCATAGAAACTAAGAAATGCAAGTTGTGTACTTTGTTATTATAAAACGTATCATACTTTAAATAATCCGAAATAGTGTTTACAAATTTTAAATCAACATTTATGGTCAGGTAATTAATGTATTGCACAAATATTGTATCGAAAGTAAAAGTAAAATAAAAGAAATCCCCAAACTCATGTTATTGATGGTAATTATTTCACCATAAATCACCGACAGTAAAACTCGTAAGACTCAAATATTTCCTGTCTGCGAGATTTAAAAAAAGCTAATATTCATCATTCGCATCATCATTATTGGTAAAACAAAAACATGTAAGTCTGTACTTGTTTGAAAAATAGAAATAAGGTATTTTAGAAAGTTACCAAATGTTAAGAACATAAATATATATTATAGCAATACGTCTAGTTCATTGCCGAAAAGAATAGTTATATATTCATTCCTGACATTCGGAATTGTATAATTATATATAGTATAGAAAAAATTTGGTTTGGCCTCTAGTGAATTAACATTATCTAGAATTTAATCGTTACATATTTTGAAAACATAAACTAGTAAAATATTGTCCCAAAATTTCTACGGTACATGGATAATATTTAAGTGTAAAATGAAATCAATGTAAAGGTATGGCTCCTTTTGCCATCAAAAATAAAGTAAAGTAAAGTCACATCCCTCTCGGGCGCCTTTATAATTGCGTTTTTTTCCTTTTTTTCAAATATATAAAGCTTTACTTGATAACATTATTTTATAAACGCATAGTGTCGAATATTGCAAAATACGTTTTAAGTTGTGCCTGAAATAATGGATAATTGTATATAGTTTAGGGAAAAGAGATGCTCCGCTTCGACAGAAATCTTCCCTTAAATATTAATACGGCTGATGAGAAATTATCTTTAAGATCGTTTTAATCATTATTATCAATCAATTACAAAAGCTATATTCTACTATCATATTAACTTCATTGTTGTTTCGTGACAAATTAAAGTTAATCAACAGTAAACTTGGATATAGATTTCAGCTTATTACACGATACATAAATTAAGTAAAATGAACGGACAGATCCATACGATTTAAAAATAAATTTGTATTCGATTTCACCTAAAATTAGCATGGACTAATTGGCAAAATTATATTGCAAACATATATTTCCTGTTTTCAATCTGTTTTTCAAATTTTATTGATTTTATTGAAATTGGTACTTTTCGACTTAAAACGTCCATTTGTGAAACTGTTCGGTACCACAAATTAATATAGAGATTACACAGATAAGACGATCTAATTATCGATGGATTACCTAAACATTCATGTTAATATTCGGCTTAAAACAACCAAAATAAAGTGTTCCGTTATAATTTATAGAAACGGAAATCATGTATTGTAAAACACGTATGTGTTTGTAATACGTAAAAAAATAAAAAGGTATTCTCATAGTATTTCTTATTAGTCATAATTTGTAATTTTTACTAATCGTATGTTTTTTTTCCTGAAACAACATAAATATATATTATTTAAAAGTTGTGTGTATACGAAATCCTTGTAATCATAAACCAAAAAGGAAGCATGTGTATTATTATATGATTTACTGAAAATTTTACCAAATAAATAAGAAAACTAGCGGAAGAACAAGATTACTCACCTTGTATTGTGTAAATTGTTGTTTTAATAGACAGTGTATTCATACAATTGGTATATATTACAAGACGTATTTTGTGGTGGACGATTTTAAAGTAAATAGTTTGCTTTATATTGTTCTTAGCACATGTATATTATAAGATATATTTCTTAATTTACATATTCTTCAGTTAATTTACATTTCCAGACAGGACAATCTGAATATAGGTTTTTAGAATGTGGTTATGAATACAAGTCTTGAAGACATTATGTCTAGATGTAGCCTTATACAATAAGTATACTAAGGATTACTAGGACGACTTAATGGTCTCAAATGTTAAACGTGTCTTCCCGCTGAAACGACCGTTGAAAAAGTGAAAATAAAAAGCTTATCAAATAATTAACAAATACACATAGCAGTTATGTGTTTAATGCGGTTTAGTAGACACAGATCTAAATCTGGCGATGTACAATAAGATATGATCACATATACACGCTTGTTTGACAGCATTATACACTTGAATCCTTTTTAACGCAACACTTTTCAAACTTGATTATCTCTATTATGAGTTAAGAGTTTGATTTAAAATTCTAAATGTGATCATTTGACTATATTATAAGCAAGCTAACGATAAAATCATTCATCCGTGACGAGCCTGCGCTCTAGTACGTGGGGTACGTACAGTTTCGTTTTTGCACGTGGAAATGGTGAAACGCAATATTAATATGAATTAATTTCAATTTCATCATTTAAGGTTGGTTCTTACACCTGGAAAACATCAAATTATTTGAAAAAAAAAGTATGACTCGTATGAAAATTCAGAAGCGCAACCGCGCATTTTGGCAATTGCATGCTACCTACCCCATGTGATAAAGCGTCCGATCGTCATGGATGAATGATTTTATCGTTAGCTTGCATCGAATGAAGTCAAATGATCACATCTATATTTTTGAATGAAAATCTTATCTTCTTACAAAGATTTGAAAGTTTGAAAAATGCTGCGTAAGAAAAGTTTCCAATACACTTGCAGGGAACCTGCAATATGTCAAAACATGCGGTTGCGTTCTTTAATATTTATATGAGCCATACATTTCAAACTAGTTTTATGTTATCCTGATATAAGAACCCACCTTAAAAATGAAATAATTTTTGATAAAATTTACTTACACCATTTCCTTGTGCAAACAGATGGAACCATACATTCCCCATGTGCTAAAGCGTCCGATCTTCATGGTTGAATGATTTCACCGTGAGCTTGCTCAGAATGTAGTCAAATGATCACATGTAAAATTTTTAATCAAAATGTTAACTTATCACTGAGATATTCAAGTTTGAACAGTGATGCGTTAGAAAAGTCTCTAAGTGTATACATTAATAGTTAAACTTTCGATCGTGTATGTAACTTCTTTCCAACATATTAGGTATTACTTCAAGCCTGCAAATAAGCGCGGATGTGGATGATGTGTTTCTCGGAAACAGACTTTCGTTTACCTGTTCTACAAATTCACCGGTTACAAAGATTAAGTGGCACAGATTACCCAGAGGTTCGAGTCTTGCAAACGACGTCGTCGTAGTTCATGAATTTGTTGATAACCAATGTCATGCTCCCGACCTATCCGGTACTTTGGAATGCAAATGTCAATCTTCAACAGTCTTCAAATGTGCTATCAAAGCCGTAAGCGAATCCAACGATGGCGACAAATGGCGTTGTTCCGGTTCACCAACAGGCGTGACAGAATACAGCAACGGCTACCTAATAAATATACTCAGTGCGTGTGTTCGTTTACATTCAGTTTTATATGAAAACGCAGAACATCCATAATGTAATTTAATGCATTATGGTATGTGCTCATATAAAACATACCGCGAGGTTCATTTCCGTTTAAATTACCATACTTGCACAATTCTATAATTGTTAGTTTGTGTTTTCTTTTCAATATTGATAACGAGACGAACGATTATGAATGTTTGGGCGTAAACAGTAATATTCGACTAATGTGCCCCTAATAAGGATTGTCAGACGATGGCATCGTTTCTAAACAATATATAATAATACACAAAATTATGTTTTACTTTGATTCTAGTACGTCTCATCGCGTTAACATTTCTCCCAGAAATACACCCAAACGTGTCCTTCCACATTTACAACGAGATCTCATCATTCACGTGCATGACTTCCCTTGTCCGTCCAGAAGCAAATATACACTGGTTTGAAGATGATGTAAATATCACCAATAACGCAAGTTATGAATACAGATCGTATGTGTCGTCAAGTGTTCTTAAGTATACAACAAACACCACCAGCAACAAAACTGTGTCGTGCATGGCAATCTATGTGTACAAAAACATTACAATTTCTTTCCGTCAAGGAACGAATTTGATAATTCAATGTTAGTAGCATCTATATATATATGTATTGCAATAATAACCTTCTAATGAAAAGCGTGAATTTTGTTTTCAAATTTCTTCCACATGCGTTTATAACATTGAGGTACATAATCAAAATAGGATTGGGAAATTCACTTTTGGTTTGAAGCCAGACAGTATCGTTAATTTATGTTATTGTGTGTGTCCATTTAGATCCAGTTTCCAAACCGGTCATTAGCATAAATAACAAGAATGTTTCCGAAACAGCTCATCTGCGAGAAAACGTTACGGCTGAGTTCAGATGTTTCTCCTCCGGCTATCCTTCCCCGTCTTATCAATGGATTTACCCTGGAGGCATCGCAAATGGCAACGTAGTAAAGTTGCTGTTCGATCGTAATTCCCATGATAAGTTTATAGAGTGTGTATCGACCAATACATATTATTCCCTGAGTGGAGCTGCGGGTAACAGGTCAAGCACACATTCAACTTTATTTAACATCTATGTTTCATGTGAGTAAACATTTTATTTACTTTATAACTAAGCAATCCATACCGTGGTACGTTGATGGTACAGCTTTTTAATTGCTTTTCGTGTGTTCTACATATATACTTATATTTGTGTAGATACGGTGCATTATCAAATAATAATTATAAATCTGGTAATATAATATGCAAAATATGTTGATATGTACAGACTCCCCATCATTTAAAAACTTCGTGAGCAATGCCTATAAGTATACGTTTACGGAGACTAACATACGTGTAGTGAAGGGGGACAGCATCAATATATCCTGTGCATGGGGTGCTAATCCCCCAGCCACTGTATACTGGATGGGACAGCATAGAAACTCATCCATTCTGACAGTCACACATATACAGCAGGATGCAACATGGACTTGCCTTGCTTATAACGTTATTTTGGACGACGATGATCAAGAAACAAGTAAAACTAAATCAACAAACTTGTCAATTATTGTGTTATGTAAGTATATGTATGCATTGTATGCGACTTGTATTTTGGAATCTTTCAAACACGCAACTAATCACCAACACATATTCCTTTGTCGGGAGTAAAGGTTATTTACATTTGTTTTAAATTATAGTGCATTTGGTTTTTATCAAAATATAATGTTAAGATTGTTAAAAAGATGATTATTCAATGTGTTTTTACATTGCTTTGAATTCGCAAAACAAACGGCTTTTGTTTTGTTACAACAGACCCGCCAACTACTCAACCAATTGCGAATCAAACAGCTCTTCTCAATTCGCCTTTTACTGTAGCATGCAATTTGATCAGACCTGGTAAACCACCTGAAACACAATATTCATGGTTTAGAAAAGATTTAAATGAGATCATTGGTACCAGGCAATCATTCACAATAAACCAAGTCGAGTTAAACGATGAAGGCGAATACCAATGTAATTCAACCAACATAATGAAACCTATTGGAAACGACGTTATCTATGGTGTTAGTAAGACAACATTCTATCTAGATGTCCAATGTAAGTTGTATCTAATATGCAATATAAAATCGAATGCAATACATCTTAAATACTAATTGTAATATTATCTTAAATAAGATAAAATCTTTAAACTAATAATTGATGACGTAATGACTTAAACCAATGTTCACGTGTACATAAATACGTAATTTTATTGAACGACTATGCAGTACACCATTGTATAAACACATGCGTTAACAGCTCTAAAATGCGTTAAAGAGTAAGTAATGTGCTTCTTATTTTTACATTTGTATTAACAGGATTTGAAAACATTTTTTTCACAAAGGAGAAAAATACCCGACCAAATTGGGTAAATGGAATCCAAATATATATATATATATATATATATATATATATATATATATATATATATATATATGTGTGTGTGTGTGTGTGTGTGTGTGTGTGTGTGTGTGTGTGTGTGTACTGACGTGTGCCACAAATAGTGAGTGTCCGTAATTAAAAGACACATTTAGATTGTCATGTTATGCAGCTCGTTTCAAATGTTTAGTAAAGCACGCTGAAGTACAACATAAGTTTGATCACATATGTTAAATTGGTTCTACACAACGTTTTCAGCAACATTACTGATAATAATGTTCCTTATAAAATGAAGCACACTCATTTTCCTAAATAGCCGGGAATGGAAATAGTTCCAAAGACAGTAATTATTTACTTAATATTACATATATTTCACTGTAAACGAAACAAACAATTATTTAAGAAATTACATGTCATATACTGATAATCTAATTGTTACTTAGATGTATTCCTAGACGTACGTTGTAATAAATGTATCTGTTAGCACACACACGCTGAAAAGGAATGTCTTTCAGATAAAGCAACCATACGGAAATTTACTGCAAATAATTCCGAAAACGCAGTCACTGTTTACCAGAGTGAAACAATAGAGATGGTATGTGCAACAGATGGTGACCCTACACCTTCGGTTCGTATTATAAATGCAACTCGTTCAAGTAAAATGATGCTTTCAGAAACAACAACATTTAAAGCACACGCATACATACATCGAGCGAGATGTGAATATGATAGTGGAGTATATAAATGTGTGGCTAACAATACGCATAACCAAGAAGAGCGCGAACATACGTGTGTTGTCAACATACAATGTTAGTAACAATTACATATTTCCATTTATATATTACGTTTTAAAATTGGTATATTGGTATCCGATAACAGTGAAAGGGACATTAGACGCATCTAACAGTATATGCTATGTTTATAGGTGTCTATCGCAACCGTTGTTTATTTTTGGTGTTTGCACTTCATATACACTCATATTTGTCAATGCAGCATCAACATACTAAAACAATATCCCAGAAAGAGAAAAATAATGCATTTGAATATCAACCATACTTTCGTTTTGAAAACTGACGACAAAATAATTCGATGTACGATGTGATTCTAAATTTAGTTTAAGTGCAGATTCGTTCATACGACACAAGGACGCAATTTAGTTTTACGGATCATTTTTATTTCCTGCAATGATAACTATTCATACGACACACGAACACTTAGTCAGATCCTAAAAAAAAGACAGTTCCGCTAGGCGGCTAAGAGGACTGGGACAGTCATGTAAAATATCGAACATAATATATATATTTTTATAAGCAACTGGTAGCAACATGAGTTGCATATAAATGGTCAGTTACCACATTTAATAAATAACTCTGTTGACCTGTTGATTTTTATAAGCTCAATTCAACAGTGAAAAATGCCCATAATATCACTGTAACAAGCAACATTTAAAACGTTATACTTGTATGTGTTTTTTGCGCAGGTTCGCCAAGAGCATCACCCTTTTCACCTTCAACGCACAATGTGTACAGGGCCCTAAACGACGCTGCTGTTTTCATCTTCACATTAATTGCTTATCCTGAGCCAGATAGGTCAAACTTTAGTTGGTACAGGCGTATCTATAACAACTGGGTTGCTTTGCAAAATTCCACAAACTATAGTTTTTATGTTGCTGAAAATAGAATGAAGACACAACTTATGATATCTCGCGTTCACGTTGATGATTTCACAGATTACATGGTGAGCGTATCCAACACGTTGGGTTCAACAACGGAGACATTTACTTTACACGCACAATGTATGCTTCCTTATTGACCTTCCTGTTAAATTCGATTAACTTTGATTCGTTGCTAAATAACGCTTCATATGTTTAATACATGAATAAACGTTCTTTTTGTTCGAACTCTTATGATTACAACCATTTTATTTCAATATATAATTCATTGTTTAGCTATACCAAATGTTCCAAAAGATGTGCGTATTGACCGAGTAGGAATCACGAATATTGGAATATCATGGCTTCCTGAATTTAATGGGGGTGAGGATCAGAATTTTACTATTCGATATAAAGAAGTTCAAGCTGGAAACTGGATATATATTTTCATTGCAAGTTCTATTGTGCACTATAAATGGACTATAGAGGGATTAAAACAAGACACGGAATATGCAATCGAAATATTGGCAGAAAACAAAATAGGCAAATCAAATTGGACTTTGACGATAACAACAAGAACGATTTTCAATGAAGGTAATACCGAATGTATATTTAAACTGGAATAAGTCTATTGTAAGTGAAATAAGCGCATCCGTAGATACCTATACTTTAGTCAGTGCTCATGTATGTATGCTTTGTTATAGTTGAAAATGGACCGACTTCAATATCTATTGGCGGTGCAGTAGGCGGAAGTACTGTCGGGATTGGAATGGTTGTCGCCGTTATAGTTTTCATATGGAAATACAGAAACAGAGGTAACTTATTATGTATAAAGGTTTTGAAGCAGTGTTCATAAGATCGTTTAATGCGGTTCTAACATTATTTAATGACTTCGTAAACGGCATTATTCAGAAATTATTGGTAGACACCTGTTCTGCCACTGACTGAACTCTGTATCCACATGCAATTAAGAGTAAGTATATTCGCTTCTTTCGTCCCCAGTGTTCTATATTATATATGTCTATATGTCTGTACTGACAGTTTATTTTCCTTATCACAACGCACACTCAACATTTGGCTCAGGGTAAATATCAATAAAACCTGTCAAGCTCATTTAGGATGGCGGGCTGGGAACGATTTTGGTTTATTTGGAGAGGACTAGCATGGGATTTGTTCATGTTCTCTGATATGGGAAACCAATGTCATTCGGGTCCCACATGTGGCCATAGTGTAATGTGCATCATGATGTAACCCATATGAGCTCGTTTGCTGTCTACGCATACAACTAAATTGTGGTTGTGTATCTTTTTGTCTATACTGTATTAACGATATTCTGTTTGTATAATTGCATACATAAACCAGGCAATCATTGGCTTATATTATAACTAACACAAACCATGCATGCTTGAAATAGTAAATGTTCATGAAACATAATTGCATTGTCTACTTTAGGGCAAAATACAAACAAAACAAACCACGAAACTAGTCTGAAATCGGGTCAGTACGAATATTTCGTCCGCGAAAGGTAAGTAATTATTTGGCTTTATAAGAACATTGGTTTAAAAGTTAAATCAGTATTGAAGATGTATTTGTTGTGGGTAAGAGAATGAATGTTGGATAAAACTTATATCTATAACGAAGCGCTATTTACTTTCTTTGTATGTAGAAGTTGCGAGGAAACCCTATCTACAGACGGAACATATGCAATATGCAGATATGGTAACGTTTCTCAAATATGATGTACTGCAAAATTGCCGAGTCGCGAATTGTATTAAGTAAACATTTCCTATAGTATCTTATATGGGACAGCATTTTCAATCCACATTTGTCCTGTTCTCATGTATCCGTATTCCAGTGAGTTGCACTTAAGCGTTTTTTTAGATTATCGTCCTGCTGACAATAAATACGAGACACTTGCAGAACAACTAGAATTTCGGGATTACTCAAGTTTGTCCTCCAAACCATCGCCATTAGTTGAAAATGCCACGGACTGTCACTCGTCGCTGAATGGTGTGTTCAACGATGATTGTGAATATGTCAACATGAAATTGTCTATATTTTAATTTTTGCGATAACTAGTTATAAGCAGAACTATGTTATTTACTTTGTAATAAATGTTACGTTTGTGTTTTATCTTTGAAAACTAGGCCGTTTATGGTTGTTAACGTGTATTTGCTTGTGTGATATTCAAAAAGTCATGCATATGATATCTAAATAAAACGTATTAAAACAATACTGTGTTTGAATTTCGCGAAGTTCGTGGCCTAGTTATGTTTTAAACATTTAATTAAATATATATTGCATCGACAGTCAATTGTCTAATGTTAACCACTGAATAAATTGTGTGTGACGATTTTTTTAGATTCCGAGCTAAGATTGTCAGATTGATATCACGCTTTGTGAAATTTGTAATATGTTACGAAACAGCCGATCGTATCTTTGCAATTGTTTAATGCTTCCTATTTATAATTTTGTAATTGCCCTATTCACGTTCATTCAAATATGTTGAATCTCATAAATAAGGTCAAACACTGATACTATATTTGATTTTATGTCTCATTTAAACACTTAAATTGTATTTAAACAATAACACACGGCAGAGCTGGCCCAGCTCTGCCGTGTGTTATCGTTTATATCACATATCATACTATTTTGGTAAATCACAAAATTTATGCAGAACCAGTTTTCCGTAATTTTATTTTCATTCAATTGATTACGCAATTTATGACGTATCTCATGTGACGTAATTTCAATGACGAAACTACCTAGACTCTCTGGATTTTAGGACAACAATTCAGACGTGGAGGGTTTTTATTCAACAGTTAATATTTTTTTAAGCATCGAATGATTCCAAAA
>NC_068360.1:99730114-99827614 GCF_020536995.1 Dreissena polymorpha | reverse complement strand
ATAAAAAATTGAACTGTTTATGGAATACATCTTTAATTGTAAATATTATTTTGAGACTAAAAATTCAGATCAATCGTTACATAATATATTGTTACAGCATTAAATGAGTTTCAAATATTCAATTCCCTTGTTCGGGCCTCAAACGACTGTACGGTACAGTTTTCTATTTTAAGTATGTCTGTGACCTACATGTAGGAAGCAATCATTATGGTATAAAATACAAGTTTTATCCCTATTGATTATGTGTAATAATGTATTATTCAATAGTAAGATATCGGCAACACTGCAAGAAAACTTTATGCGCTAAAGACTTTGCAAACATATTTCAATAACTTGAGATATCTGCAAAAATAAAGTTCTTAACGGCGTGTTTTCATTCTGTCCAGCCCGTGTGTAATCATATGTGAACCCCATTGATCCTGCGCCCTGAATAATATGTGTCCCGTATTCCAAACGAGCAAGTTTACGCCGTCCGACGCGTAATTATGAAAACCTATGTTCTCTGAGAACCTAGGTTCTCAGAGAACCTAGGTTTTCAGAGAACCTAGGTTTTCAGAGAACATAGGTTCTCAGAGAACCTAGGTTTTCAAAGAACCTAGGTTCTCAAGAGATCCTGGGTTCTATGAGAACCTTGGTTCTCATAATGAGAACCTAGGTTCTCATGAGAACCTAGGTTTTCTGAAAACCTAGGTTCTCAGAGAACCTAGGTTCTCAGAGAACCTATTGTTCCCAAATGAAAACCACGGATATGGCAAGCAGTTCGACGCATAATCCCAAGAAACTAGGTTTTTCATGAGAACCTAGGTTCTCATGAAAACCTAGGTTTTCAAATGAGAACCTAGGTTCTCATGAGAACCTAGGGTTTCAAATGAGAACCTAGGTTTTCATGAAAACCTAGGTTCTCATTTGAAAACTTTGGTTCTTGACGCCATGTGCAATCTTCAAGCGAAAACCTAGGTTCTCATTCTGAGAACCTAGGTTCTCATTCTGAGAACTTAGGTTCTCATGAGAAACCTAGTTTCTTGGGATTATGCGTCGAACCGCTTGCCATAGTTCGACGCATAATCCCAAGAAACTAGGTTTCTCATGAGAACCTAGGTTCTCACAATGAGAACCTAGGTTCTCAGAATGAGAACCTAGGTTCTCATGAGAACCTAGGTTTTCAAGTGAGAACCTTGGTTCTCATGAGAACCTAGGTTTTCAAATGAGAACCTAGGTTCTTGTGAAAACCTAGGATACCAAACGAGAACTTAAGTTCTCAGAATGAGAACCTAGGTTCTCATGAGAACCTAGGTTCTCATGAGAACCTAAGTTCTATGTGTCTATGAGAACCTAGGTTCTCATGAAAAACCTAGTTTCTCATGAGAACCTAGGTTCTCAAGCGTAAACCAAGGTTTTCAAATGAGAACCTAGGTTCTCATGAGAAACCTGGTTTCTTGGGATTTCATAAACCTTGGTTCTCATGAGAACCTAGGTTCTCATGAGAACCTAGGTTCTCGTGAGAAACCTGGTTTCTTGGGATTTCATAAACCTAGGTTCTCATGAGAAACATAGTTTCTTGGGATTATGCGTCGAACCGCTTGCCATAATTAACCTCCAGTTGTCTCCCATTGCTTGGTACACGCTGGCGGCATATGTGTAAAATGAATAGAAATAGACGTGAAACCGTGAATGTTTCTCCCCAAGAGCATTTTCTAAACAATGTTCAGACAATGCTCAGTAATATTCTACGAAACTTATCTGTTGAATATTTGTGACAACAGGCATAAGCCGTCGGTGACCGCTTCTTGTTCATGTTTCCGTGCGTGGGTGTTCTTGAGTAATGAAATTAGTAAAGTAATCGGTCGACATTGGTCTGAACACGTTAATAAAAAATTGAACTGTTTATGAAATACATCTTTAATTGTAAATATTATTTTGAGACTAAAATTCAGATCAATCGTTACATAATACGTTGTAACAGCATTGAATGAGTTTCAAATATTCAGTTCCCTTGTTCGGGCCTCAAACGACTGTACGGTACAGTTTTCTATTTTAAGTATGTCTGTGACCTACATGTAGGAAGCAATCATTATGGCATAAAGTTTTATCTCTATTGATTATGTGTAATAATGTATTATTCAATCGTAAGATATCGGCAACACTGCAAGAAAAACTTATGCGCTAAAGACTTTGCAAACATATTTCAATAACTTGAGATATCTGCAAAAATAAAGTTCTTAACAGCGTGTGTTCATTCTGTCCAGCCCGTGTGTAATCATATGTGAACCCCATTGATCCTGCGCCCTGAATAATGTGTCCCGTATTCCAAACGAGCAAGTTTACGCCGTCCGACGCGTAATTCGGAAAACCTAGAGATCTGAAAACCTAGGTTCTCAGAGAACCTAGGTTCTCATATACCTAGGTTCTCTGAAAACCTAGGTTCTCTGAGAACCTAGGTTCTCTGAGAACCTAGGTTTTCAGAAAACCTAGGTTTTCAGAGAACCTAGGTTCTCAGAGAACCTAGGTTTTCAAAGAACCTAGGTTCTCATGAGAACCTAGGTTCTATGAGAACCTTGGTTCTCATAATGAGAACCTAGGTTCTCAAGAGAACCTAGGTTCTCTGAAAACCTAGGTTCTCAGAGAACCTTGGATCTCAGAGAACCTATGGTTCCCAAATGAAAACCACGGATATGGCAAGCAGTTAGACGCATAATCCCAAGAAACTAGGTTTCTCATGAGAACCTAGGTTCTCATTCTGAGAACCTAGGTTCTCATGAAAACCTAGGTTTTCAAATGAGAACCTAGGTTCTCATGAGAACCTAGGTTTTCAAATAAGAACCTAGGTTCTCATGAAAACATAGGTTCTCATTTGAAAACTTGGGTTCTTGACGTCATGTGCAATCTTCAAGCGAGAACCTAGGTTCTCATTCTGAGAACCTAGGTTCTCATTTTGAGAACCTAGGTTCTCATGAGAAACCTAGTTTCTTGGGATTATGCGTCGAACCGCTTGCCATAACAACGCATATAGAGAATACTAGGTCGGTGCAGAATAAAGCAATGTTAATTTTGCGAGGCTTTGAAAATCTGAACCACGAGCCTTGGCGAGTCGTAAATTATTTCTTTAAAATAGAATAGGAAAATCGAACTACACGGAAAATCCTAAGCTACTTTAAAGGCTCTATAAAGGTGAAGATCCGTAACTATTTACCGATTTTTAAATATTTTTTTCATATTTTATTTATAAAGGTTATCAAAAAACAATATATATATGCTATTTGATATTACAATAAAAACTAAGCAATACAACTTGTTTTGAGCTCAAAATAAAGTGTCCTCCAAGTCAATTGTGTTTACAAACAATCAGTTTATTTACATCGCTGTTTACTCGGAAAAGAGAAAGTGAAAGTGACTCAGGTCACCAAAAATATAACGATGATTTTTAACGTTTTCCGGTATCACCCACAAAGTAGGTCTCTTCTAAATGGTTAAAATGTTTGTTGTGATCTAATAAGTTACTTGCTGCTTGTTAAAAGTTGTTTAAAATAGAATTAAAATTCTTTTTTTTTTCGGCTATTTTTAGCATATGTCACCGCTCTGAGGCTACACATCACGTTCGTTGCAAAAATGTAAACATTTCTTTCAATTATGAAACGGTTTTATCTTCCGTAATTCTTGACAACGTTGTACCTAAGCTGTTTTATTAGCAGTTTTTATGCACTAGTAACTGAAATTCGGTAAAAATCAGACCAGTTGATATGCAAAGTAATTGGATTTGTCACTTTTATAGAGCCTTTAAGCAAAAATTGTTTCATTATCTTAATCTTGCCGAGCCTAATACATTACAAAAAAATCAGTAACTTACCTGTTTTTCTGTTTATCATACCTCTACGTCCCCGATTTTTAGAAAATATGGAGAAAAAAAACACACTAACCAACTGCAGCTTTAGCGCGAAAGAACATGCATTGTGTCGTAAGACGTGTTAATAATGACGTCACGAGTACGCGCACTTAATATTTGTAAATATTTTTTTGTTGCTTTTTGAGTTGAATTATGTGTTAAAAATATTTTACATCTTGGTATCAAATTGTTTGTTTTGTTGAATCCGATTCGATTTTACTAAAAATGATTACTTTATAGTTGACTCCGAGTAACATGACCATTCTACGCCGCTCGTGACAGCTATATTTCAGCACAACCGAAATAGAGGAAAATTTATTCCACAGTGCTTTTATTTGACAATGCACGTCTGATGATGGGATAAAAACAAATTCTTACCTTATAAATTCTTAAAAAGCAAACGTTACATTTGTGATTTGTATGTGGGTGTTTAATGTAGTGTCATCGATCAAGTTTTGTGGGAAAAAATATGAGTGCACTGTGTTGCACACAGGTTAGCGACCCATTGCCGCACTATATAAAATGTATATGCAATCGCCTAGTTCAACAGCATATCACAATATTATTCCAAACAGATTCCGACATATGTGTAAGCCGCTAAAAGAGGTATAAACCACGGTTTTTGTAAGACCTGGGGATTGCTTACCAAATACCTTTAAGCGTCCTTATATCCTCGTACTAATAATATACATCTTCAATCCACTTCGTGCGATTGTCTATGCAAACGTTATATTATTACTTAAAATACAGAACGTTTGCATTAGCGAACGCAATTAAACTAAGCTCTTTATCAACGGCTTTCATCGTCCTTGCTGTATTGGGGAGCATGTTGTTTTCGTTGGTATACATCATTGTGTTAAAATCGCACGCAATCCTTAGTGCTTTTGGTGCGTTAATATGTATGTCTTTTTTAAACTGTCAACGCGAAGTATCGTTAATTAATTATTCTAACACGCCACGCGACTTGTTTTCTATAGACAAAGAAGTAAATCAAGTGTGGGTTATTCTTCAATAATATATGGGCGAATCTTAATGTTTCGAAAATAGATCAAAATAAATAAAGAAAATATTGCAGTAAAATGCCCGTGCTAAATTCCGCTCTAAAATAAATGTTATAAATGTAGCATGTATATAAATTTAATGAAACAACAAATTGTTTATTTTGTGATAAGTGCATTGTCACGCATGAAAAGAATGTTATTTGTTAAGAAACGTAATTAATAAAACATGTATAGCAGGTCAGCTTTTCAGTAGAATCAATAAAGGTGACGTTATTCAGTTTCTGCGATTGTTGTTCTCAATGAAAGTGGCGTCATTTGCAAAATATTCATGAATGAAAACGACGTCATATGTTTGTACAATTCCATGACGTCACTAAATAGTAAACTTTGTACTAAGAAGGGCGGTGTATTGAAAAATATAGTTATGATGGTTTGTTGTCGAATAACCCACAGTAAGGAGAATAGATGCGTGTTATCAAATCACTCGTGCTTCGCAATCGTGATTTTATTCCTACTCATCTATACTCCTTACTGTGGGTTATTCGACTACAAACAATGATAGAACAATATTATTTCTTTAACAACTAATGCAATTATTTCATTGTTTCACATTTTTGGAAAGCTCATTTATGTGTCACAGACATGAACACAGTTATATATTACATCATTATTGGTTTTAACATTGTATTAATTTGAATATTGTCCGGAATGTTAAAATATATATTACTAATTCAAGGAGAGTACTCGTGTCTTCTGTTCAGAAATTTATGTTACGATTTGTAAAACGTTTAGATAAAATGCTATGCATACTACGTGAAATAATCTACCAAGGGTATGTATTCGCTTATGCATCAGCATGTTTAAATGCGGAATAACATTTTTTCTCCAAAGGCCATAAATCTTTTTTTTTAATCTTAAGTTCAGTTAATACGATTCGAATTAAATGAACATTGCGTTATTTACACTTTACAAGATCCTCATAATAATGGCGCATAATTACGCATCGTCAAGATCGGTAATATAAACTTATTGACACAATACCATGTTTTGCGATTTGAGAATGGATATTAAACATGCTTAAATTCGTTGTGGTACACATATTATGAAATGTACGGTATGTTTAAAAAAGTGTAAGTTTCATAAAGCTGAGCATTAACTATGCCTACATACATATTAATTAAATTGATTTACACGAATTTAGATGTTTGAAATTCGTTATAGTTATTAGTAATATTGAAAATGACGTCTGTGGAAGTTTCTAGACGCATTGGTATTGTCATTGTATGAGGTCTTAACAAGCGTAATTGAAACAAGACATTTTTTTCTTTCAATTTCGTCCCTTAGTTACATGTTGTGAGAAAATTGTTTTAGTTCTTACTACCATATATATTATTGTATTAGTTTTTTGTCCTTTTCTATAAAAAATAATCATAAGAAAAATAAATCGTGAACACAAATGATACAGTTTGAACGAAAACAGATTGCAATTTTCTACATCCGGATCATTGTATTACTAAGTGGTGAACATCTTGATTAAGTTCAGCAACGTTTGGGCCACACATGTGTCGAAAGTTGATTCATTGAATACTAAGGCAGTGGACTGTATAAAGTAAATATAAGCTGTTATAATTCATTTCATCTGATCGTTGTTATTCCTAAAAACTACGATTTTATCCGTATAAGAACGTATGAAAAAACATATTAGTGACATAATATATGCTTGTCGTCAACTTTGATTTTTTGAAGCAGACGACTGTTAAGAAAGAACCGATTATATAAGTTTCGACGCGAATAAGGAATTAAGAAATAGCCATATATTAAAGTCAACAATACGTGTATTTACATTATACTCTTTTTTAACAATTTGTTTGTGAAATATTATAGAGATATATATCAGTCCATCGGTCAACGTTGCGCCTTGTTTGCATTACCGTCGATCTATAAATCCCGTCAACATACGCGTACACAAACCGATACGTCACGAGTAAAGTCCAGATTACCCAAAACCAACCTATTTCAGTTGTCAGCTTCACTCTGTGTTGATTTACCATAGGATTCAACCATATTACGCCATCCACTTCACGAACATCCGTGTCAGTCTTTTCCTCCATTCAAACTGGTGGACACGCGTCGAGGCAACACATGGTAATACAAGCTTTGACATTACAACCTTTAATTTTAAGGTATTGATATAGGGAGAACTATAAGTTCAGTACTTTTATGGCTGATCAAAACACTACTTGTCATATTTAAGCTAACTTTTTAGCATTGTTAAAACACACCATTATATGACATTTGTGCTCAGATGTCTATTAATAGCATATCATTGTATGGCTTGATTTATTCGAACGTGCAATTATGTATTACTACAATTTCGCATTATCCTTACAAAAGTACGAGCTCGATCATCTAGAAGAGTTGATCAATGAAAAATAAATTTAGTATACCACTATACATACCATAAACCATTACGTCAAAATACACACGTGCAAGAAACCTGTAACAACAACGTTATTTACACGCAGTTGTCATGATAATCAATTAAACCATTTTGAACGTTTTGTATTGATAGCAGAGCCTAGAAAAAAATGATGCGCCGTCATGAATTGTCTTTGAAGAATAAGCGTGTGAATCTCTGTATAAAGCGAATACTTCGATGAAACCTACACAAAGTGTCATGGAACGCTATAACGGATAAATTATAATGCGCTGTGATTTATTAGTATTTATTTTATTCCTCGCATTACCAATACAGCATGTGATTTTGTACCGTGTACGTACCTGATATGTTATAGTTCAAGCACACAAGTCGTGCTATTACCGACAATAGAAAAATACGTGGCTGTCGGATATGGTCTCCGCCTAGCGATCGCAAGGTAACGGATTCGATCACCAATATTGGAGCGTACTTTTGATTTACCCCATAGACACCAAGTACTAGTTCAAGTCCCAGGAAAAGGACTCTAGAGCGTTTCAAATAAGCCGACGGCTTTCTATGCAATCGAGCTAAACATAAATAATTTTAGACTAATAAGACGTTGTAAATGCATGACAAGATGCACTTTACCGTGTTTTATTTTAAATGTGTTGAACATGTATTTGTATCATGTTTTGTTGTATATTTATTATCAATGAAAGCTGTATTCGTTTAATCGTGTGCACTGTGCACATATTAGTCTTAATTGCGAGTAATATCTTGCTATTCATCGCATTTTTTAATTTTATCGGCGGCGATGTATTGTATTTGCAGTCTCATTTAAATACATTCTCAGCAAATACAGTTAATTCAACCAACAATGAAATCTAATGAGTGCGCGCACACACGTTTTTACATCATAACGTTTATGAGATGCTGAATAGTTCGCATATGTCTTCACATAGTTAACAACTTTGAACTCCGGTAGAACCATGTGACACGCATGTGTGAAGGTTATTACAATTACAATAAGCAACATATGCTAATAATGACTTCCAAAACTCGCAATACAATATGTAAATGAACCGCCTATCAAATTTGTGTAAATCATTTTCTTAAATAAAGTCAAAATAAACACAAATAGGTTTCTAATTAAACCAACATTTCAATTTAGCAATTTCCTTAAGCCGTCAATGTGTTGTGCAATGCGATATTTATGTATTTAGAATTCTTTCAGAAGATGGCGATCTTTACAATACAGCACATTGCGTATCAGTATTATGTTAACTTAAATCGTATGATGGATTGCTTTTGCACAATAATTCTAAGAAAGCCATAGGACATGAGTGCTGCTTTATATTATAACACACAGCCGTATGATTGATATCAATTGCTACCTCTAGGCAGATATCAATATAGATTAGCGCTAATTGGTTGAACCAAAAATAAGATACACCTATTCACTGTGTCTCAGGTGTTACGTCTTCTATGTATATGCATTTTTTTTAAACTCTCATAAATGGAGGGCTGTTATTATAACTGAAAATACAATTTCGTAAACGTTTTATTTACATGCGATTTTGCTTTAAAATACCAAACACGACAATGATACAATTTGAAAGTGTCATATCGCTTTATATGTAATAATGAGATGGGTACTTGTCTTTATTATGTGCGTCTTCAAATTAGGCACATTCATTTCCAGTTAAATGCTCTCATGTGGCAACATTCATTTACCTTGCTGCTTAAGAGTGTTTGTTCTATTCGGTGTCAGTAGATAGTCGGAATACATCCCATTGCAAGATATACTGTATGGCATACACTTAAGTACACGGGTTAAACGTTTGGTTGACATATTTGAATTGCATTTGAACAATATAGGCATAAAATATAAGTCAATACGTTAGCATTCGAAAGGGACATTTTCACAGATTTTGGCATGTATTGAAGTTTGTCATTACATGCTTTATATTGATACATGTAAACATTGGATCTAAAAGCTCAAGTAAAAAATAAGAATTTAAAAAAATATATAATTTAATGTCTAGGTCTGCATAAAGCATTGGCAAATCTTAAAATTGAATTAACAAACTATTTGCAATTTAATTTATGCTTTTTGGAAAAGTAATAGTACATAAATGGGAAAAGCTAACGTGGAGTGTATATTATATATATATGTAGTATTTTAAGCTACATATCATCAAGGTAGTGTCAAGTAATGTTTGACAGATCATAATTATTTTGTCGGTATATCGTGAACGAGCTGGAATGATTATCTGAATGAAAAGTCAAGGCAAAACTATGTCATTGATTTCTGATAAAATGATGAGTGTATGTTGTTTTTGTTTGTGTGTCAATAATGATTGAGGATATATGCGAATATGTTACCTTGAAATTCAGTTTTCTTTATCAATCTCCATGTAATACACGTTTTCAGTGTTAGGCTGTGGATGCAACAACTAATTCGTTTGCTTTGTTGTATTGTTATTTTTAGTGGCAACTTCATAACCAATCTGTAACATGCCAACTAAAAATCAAGCGTTATATTAATTTGATATTAAGAGTAATTATCTCTCAAAGGGTACATTACTTTGCCACTCTTAAAAATGTGAGGTGGCAGCACAGTAATTACTTTACAGTATTCTTTGCACGGATGTAGTCTTTCGGATTTGAACAGTTATATGAACTTCGATACCTTACTCCAAACACATTTTATCAATCGCATTTTAATAATGGTATAATCCTACACTTATGATGCCTCCAGAGAGTTTAAATCACGTATGTATCCACGACACGGGTATTACATAAATTGCAATTTTATGATGTGCCTTCATTTCAAATGGTCAGTTTTTGACGCGTATTAGAAATTAAAATTGATACTGTATTTGGTATACATTTCATAATATGACGGTGTATGTATCGTTGTTCAGTGTTTAATAAACGACAATGTTCACATCTGTCCGGAAGAGTATCCTAGTTCGATGTTGCGAACGAATTGGCTATGCATGTTCAGTTATATGTGTCGAAACGAGGAGCACATTTAAGGTTGGATTGAATACAAACAGCTTTATTGATCAAAACAAAGAACACAAGTTCCGGAAATCGATGTCGGCTCTGGAGAGGTCAACCACTTAGTGTATCTGAAAGTAATAATTTCAATTTTTTATGATTGTATTGCAATGTCTTCGGCGCTTCACGGGAAAAACATGATTGTATTTACGGCGAATGGAATGCCATTCCGTAAGATTTAGCAAATGAACCTAAATCAAAACCATGACCAGACATAAACAAGTATGTGCATTTCATTTGAATTGTTTTCGTTGATCGTAAACATATGTGTTAAAACTAAACAATTAATTTCAGTTGCTATCTAAAAACAGTGTACAATATATTCAACTAAAGGCCTCTCCCCACCAATCCTCTTCGACTACGGATAGTAATGTTGTAAGCGTGCTGGTTCAATACAGATGATTATACAATGCGTATTTAACGTGCATTCCTGAAACAAAATGAAAGAGAAAACACATGAACGTAATTTTGAAGAAGTGATAGCATATGTACGAATGTATACCATATGCTGAGTTGAAACTTTAGAACAAGTGTGCAATCTGCCTTTAAGTTGCTCATTAACACATTACTAATTTTGTGAAAAGCCGGTACAAACTGGTTTTACTAATTAACAACACAACTATTTTATAAAACCATTATTTTCAATACTCCCCACGCTCCATTAATACAAAATTGTATATTTTTCATTATTTTGATATATTAAAAAACTAAAAGCATGCATGTTTTATATACCTTGCTAATATGTTCTGTTGCAATCGTGTTGAAATATCATCTTATCTTGATATTGTTGAAAATAAAAAAATAATGGGGGAAATAATGTAGCGGTCAGGTATGGCAGAAGCTAAGATAACCCAGCGCATTAGCCACTCCAGAACCAGATACCCACAAACGTGAACAATAAATAGATTTATTTACAACATTCAAAAACACTATTTACAATATGATATGACAATGAAAAGAATTAACAACGCAATATCAAAGTTAATGCCCAGTATTTCCAATATTTAAGTAATAGTTGGACGGTATATAAATAAGTCCAACTGCAGATGATAAAGTCGAACGGTAGATGTAGTGGTGGGGTAGTAGTGAGAGTAACGACCCGAACTAATGTTTTGCTGTCAATGGCCCGAGCCGGAAGTAAGCCCCGGAAGTAGAGTTCTGCAAAGTAGCAAACTCCGAGCTGTATCAAGTACAGAAGTAGACCGCAGAAGTTGCCAAACGCCGACCAGACTATGCCTTGAAGTAGAACGTTATCAAACGCCGAGCAGACTATGCCCGGAAGTAAAACGTTGTCAAACGCCAAGCAGACTATGCCCGGAAGTATAACGTACTGATGACGTATTACGTAACCGGCCGTATACAGGTGTATACCAATGCAAACGGTTCCCAGTATTTCCGCTACATAACGAGGTGTCGTAGGAACTGTCAACGAGTATGACGTCCTGTAGAATTGCGGATGCTCAGGTAGCACTGCCGTAACGCTAACGGTGCGTTGACGACCTGACGTCTACCATGTCATACGAATAACCACATTGAAACGGCTTAAATATATGTCATTAGTAAATTCTTTGTCATTAACGACTGTCTTACAGTCATGCCATATATATATATATATATATATATATATATATATATATATATATATATATATATATATATATATATATATATATATATATATATATATATATATATATATATATATATATATATATATATATATATATATATATATATATATTTATACCTATCGTTACACTTAAATGTTCTTAGTATAATCATGTTAGCAATGCAAGGATTCCCAAAAATATAGAAACTGGCCAAATATTTCAACTTTATTAAACTGCTCATAAGTTCAAACAAAACTTTATTACAAAAGTTAGTCCTGTTTAGTTTAAAATGCTTGACAATAAGACAAAATGTAATTTATATGTAGTGTAAAATAATAATACATTTTTACACAGAAAATAAGGTCATAATTATGTAACTGTTGTAAAATGTGTTAGACTATACGCATACCATTTTGTAACCGCTATGCATTGACCTCACCCATGGGACATTCGCACGAAATATGTCCACGAAATATGTGTATTTACTTTGTATTTAAAATAAGCCGTTCTTTAAAAATGATTAGTGTGTTGTGTGTACTTTAGGGAATGTTGTTAATTTTGTAGGACAGATCTGAAAATAACAGAATAAACTATAATGTTATGTTTTGTTCTGTTATTACTACGATTAAAATCACACATTTATTCTCAACTGGGAAGGGTCGTTAAGTATAAATGATGACAATTATGTGTGTTGATTCACTTGTGTCAGAAACAAATCTTAACTAATGCGGATAAAAGCCTTGCCGAGCTTTATCGCAAAGGATTATAACGAACTGATAATGGGATTTTCTGGTTCTAAAAGAATTGCTGTGAAGAAAACTAAACTAAGACAATTTACATGATGATGAATGGACGCAACGAACTGACAAGGGGTTTCGAAAATGTTCGGGGATTATGTGTGAACATGTAAACAGTCGTTTTTAATTGTACATTGAATTAACACAAACTAGCAAATAAGAAAGAATAGAGAGGTGTTAATTGTAGTGGGCAACATACTCTTAAGTGGTAAATAAAGCTTTAAGGGAGAAATGATTTTCTCGAAGAAAATTGTATCGCCTATGCCGGAGTTAATATTTACGTATAGGTAAAATGAAACTTTACACATAAACTCATCATATGATACTTATAACTGATAATGTCAATGTATCAAGGCCAAATGATTATGGTTTGTTACTTGTTATTGCAAGTGGATGTCTGAGTATTATTGGGATACAACATTTTACGTACAATACTTAAAAGCTACAATGATTTTTTGTTGTAAATTACGGTTCCAAAGAGTACGTGTTTAACCGAAAACAGATAGAAGAAAAATCCTTTGAACTTCACGCGAAAAAACGACTCGTTTGTATGTATTGTTTCATTTACGACGTTTGTATGCACCGCATTAGAGTGTTGATTACCATTTCGAATCTTAATGATTAATATCGGACGAATAATAATGCATTTATAACCATTTATATCGGTTCCGGGTTTTCTTTACGGCATTTGCGTGTGTAAAAAAAACCCGTTAAAACAGGCCGACTTTGTCCGCGATTTACAGGCCGACTACGACCCTGCCATAAAATATTTTGATATGATTAGAA
Source organism: Dreissena polymorpha (assembly GCF_020536995.1). Lineage (NCBI taxonomy): Eukaryota > Metazoa > Mollusca > Bivalvia > Myida > Dreissenidae > Dreissena > Dreissena polymorpha. Next base: position 99,814,055 of record NC_068360.1, on the reverse strand, counting down.
TCTGTAGAGGATCTTCTTTACAACGGTACCATAATAATTAATATCGGACGCATTATAATGAAGTTATAACCATTTATATCGGTTCCGGGTTTTCTTTACGGCATTTGCGTGTGTAAAAAAAACCGTTAAAACAGGCCGACTTTGTCCGCGATTTACAGGCCGACTACGACCCTGCCATAAAATATTTTGATATGATTAGAATCTGTAGAGGATCTTCTTTACAACGGTACCATTATAATTAATATCGGACGAATAATAATGAAGTTATAACCATTTATATCGGTTCCGGGATTTCTTTACGGCATTTGCGTGTGTAAAAAAAAAACGTTAAAACAGGCCGACTTTGTCCGCGATTTACAGGCCGACTACGACCCTGCAATAAAATATTTTGATATGGTTAGAATCTGTAGAGGATCTTCTTTACAACGGTACCATTATAATTAATATCGGACGAATATTAATGCAGTTATAACCATTTATATCGGTTCCGGGTTTTACCTAAAAGATTTCCGGGTTTTCCGGATATTTCCGGGTTTTATACCTGCCCCTTATATAAGTGTTTCATAGTTATGGTGCTTTTAAAATAGTCCACTATCTGCCAAGATTGGAATGGTACTTGTATACAGGTAAAATAAATAATTGTGCAGTGTTTATTTTACTAACATATTGTAGTGAAATAAGGTCACTTTCAACAGCCTTGCTGTTGGGCTAGCTCTTTAGCGACGCGGTTAAAGTGTCTGACTACCACTCTGGAGGTCGTGGGTTCAATCCCCGGCTTGAGCTCAGTATTTTCACATTAATGGCGACGAGGCAAAAAACGTACGGTGAATGCGGGAATGGGTCTGAGCTATTTAATGGTTTCTGGGAGGGCCATGCGGATGCAAGACATGCTGTAGCGAGCATGTCTGGGCCTTGAAACATTAAAAGGGGGACGAGTGTAGTGAAATAAGGTCACTAAGGCTGTTGGGCTAGCTCTTTAGCGACGCGGTTAAAGTGTCTGACTACCACTCTGGAGGTCGGGGGTTCAATCCCCGGCTCAAGCTCTGCAGTATTTTTACATTAATGGCGACGAGGAAAAAAAACAAACTGTGAATGCTGGAATGGGTCTGAGCTGTTTAATGGTTTCTGGGAGAGCCATGCGGATGCAAGACATGCTGTAGCGAGCATGTCTGGGCCTTGAAAAATTAAAAGGGGGAGGAGTGTAGTGAAATAAGGTCACTAAGTCTGTTAGGCTACTTAGCGACGCGGTTAAAGTGTCTGACTACCACTCTGGAGGTCGTGGGTTCAATCCCCGGCTTGAGCTCAGTATTTTCACATTAATATCATAAACTATCACATATAAATAGTTATTTAACTCTTTGTATAAAAGCTTGATTCCTGAAAAAGTATGATGCTTATCAAGACACTGGAGTCAATTTCCCGAGTAGAACCAATACTTTGTGTCATCAGAGATGATCTTGAGGACCCTCCCTCATTCCCTCATTGCCAGTGGGGTCAAAGAGGGACCTTCTGATAAAAGTAACTAGACAGACACTATAATTATGTAATATTCCAGGGCAACCTTTTTACCCGAGGTATTGTCATAGCCAGCTCATCGCCCGCCGTCTGCCTTCCGCATCGTGCTAAAACTTTGACATTTTGCTCTAAAATCAAAGTGCTTCCACCTGCAACTTTTTAACTTCATATGTAGATGCACCTTGATGAGTTCTACATGTCACACCCATTTTTGGGTAACAAGGTCTATGGTCAAGATCACTGTGACCTTAAAAAAATTCTGACAAGCTTTAATTTATTCAAAAGTGCATATAATCATTGATGATTCTGAAAACATGTAGTTACATATTTAAAACAGTTACAATATGTGTTACTCATTTTTTTTGCTTTATAAAACATGGTTTATCTCCATGCACATCCAACTCTCTCAGTAACGCTCGATTGGTCATTGTCGGCTCGGGTACTTCTTACATGTACCTGTACTCTTAAGTATACTTAAATGTACCCGGGTCACCGATTACCCTAAAACGATATTGTTTATCTTCAACAAACTAATCTTTAAAAACAAACTGTATCAACATGCTTTTTGAGTAAGAGTTTTGATAATATAGAGCCCATTGTACAGAAAATTTGACATGAATGTGAACATAATTAATAAAAAAAGCAGACAACAACCGATTTAGCGTTAGTACCCGAGCCGTAAATGACCAATCAAGCCTCAGTAACTGTTCCTAAATTACAGTCACTGTGTTGCCTTTTAAACTCCAACACAAAAAGGTCTTGAAAAATGAAATGTAGCGGTATTTGCACCATATTTGTCTGTGTTTAATGATCATGTAAATAAACTTGACATGTAGAAAAATAGTATACTTTTAACATAATTTTTATGTCCCCCACCACTATAGTGGGGCATATTGTTTTTGCCCTGTCTGTCTGTTGGTTTGTTTGCTCCAACATAAACATTTTGCCATAACTTTTGCAATATTGAAGATAGCAACTTCATATTTGGCATGCATGTGTACCTCATAGAGCTGCACATTTTGAGTGGTGAAAGGTCAAGGTCATCCTTCAAGGTCAAAGGTAAAAACAAGAAACCGTCGGAGACGGGTGATGCTCCCCAAAGGTTTTTTTATCACAATATTGCACTATATATTCAGATAAAAGGAAACGTCTTGAGGGCACAGTAGTTGGGGGGACAAGAAAATTTTTATATAAAATTTCAAAGGGCCATAACTCTGTGAAAAATCATCCGACCAGAACCCGCTGATAATATGCACATCTCTTGGTAGTGAAGCTTCCTATAAAGTTTCATTGAATTCTGGTCATTAGTTGCTGAGAAATAGCCCGGACAAGAATTGCACTATATGTACAGTTAATGGAAAATTTCAAAGGGCCATAACTCTGTGAAAAATCATCCGACCAGAACCCGCTGATAATATGCACATCTCCTCTTGGTAGTGAAGCTTCCCATAAAGTTTCATTGAATTCCGGTTATTAGTTGCTGAGAAATAGCCCGGACAAGAATTGCACTATATGTACAGTTAATGGAAAATTTCAAAGGGCCATAACTCTGTGAAAAATCATCCGACCAGAACCCGCTGATAATATGCACATCTCCTCTTGATAGTGAAGCTTCCCATAAAGTTTCATGGAATTCCGGTCATTAGTTGCTGAGAAATAGCCCGGACAAAAATTGTGCACGGACGGACACACCTAAGGACGGACGGACAGACGAAGCGGCGACTATATGCTCCCCCCCAAAAATTTTTGGGGGAGCATAAAAAACAAAGTGGCGCAGAAGGGACATAGTGTTTCCGACAAACACATTTCTTGTTTTTCCTGCATGTTTCCTGCATACATTCATTTTTGTGTATTAAAAAATTATTTCTCCTTGTGAAAAATGCACTTCATCAGAAAATAAGTAGGTAACCATAAGTGCATTTTAATTGTGTTTTAAGTATATTTTCAAATAATTTAATTAACATTTTGGAAAAAACAAAACTGAAAATGTACACACAAGTGTATTAAATTTGCATTAAATACATTTTCATATACATAAAATGTACCAACGCCTATTTATGAGCAGTAGTCCTAAAATGGTTTACTTATGGTTGAAAAATGCATTTTGTATTGCTATTATTTCAAAATATAGCTACCCATCCAGTTCAATATACAACTGTAATGTTAAATTATACACAGTGACACTATGTGAAGTTGGAAAATAACATATTTTCAACAATTATAATGTGCTGTTTTTCCTATTGTGTTTATTTATTTGACAAAATATAAGTAAAATAGATACTATACACATTCATTTCATGCTCTGAATGTATTTTTGTTAAATTCTGTGTATACTTTTTGTATTATTAGTACTTTTCTAATGTTAAACAGTGATGGTATTTTTATTATTTTCATTGTATTTTTAAACTTTGTGCAGGCACACATCCACAGGGTTTCATTTTTTTAGGATTTAAGAAAAAATCAAATTAAACAACCAGTGAAATAAATTTAAATGATACAATTATATATGCAATAGTGTTTATTTTAATTATATTTTGTACAAATTAATACAGGTTAAACTGCATGTACTGCAGTGTTGAAAAAACACTGTTTATTCCCAAATTGATGTCTTATTCAAACTTCACATAACAGTGTGTTCCTAGAATAATCAAGAAATACTGGAATCTCAAATTGTGTCATATCATTGTTTCTAATATCTGCATCAGCAGTAACCCTTCTGAAAATGAAATGTGCTTTTTACCAAAATGCACTTAAAAAATTGCATTTTATCTTCACTTGTTTAAGCGAATCGTCTGCATTTTTTAAAGAGTACACTTTATTGCATTAATTAATTAGAATCAGATGAAGCTTTTTCATGTTCCTTTAAATTCGGAAGTTTATTTTTCTTTTCTTTTTATAAATAATCCACTTTTTCTTAGACAGTGGAGTTTTAAGTACATCTTTTTAATTTATAAAATGTTTAAAGTTTATCTTTTCTAGGTTAGGACATATTTTTACTTAAGAAACAAAATAACTCATTCTTAAAAGAATTATTAGGTGTTTGCTAAAATTTAAATTAGTAACAAAGTATTTTTTCCATTGGGGCCATACAACCAAAATGTTCACCATGAAAATGCTGACAACTTCAAACATCATTCTTTTTAACTACAAATGTATCGCTTCTTCTGCGTTCTCTGTATTGCAATCCACTTTATAATTTAAAGTGTATTTAATTACATGTTGAACAAAAAGATTGTGAAGTAAGAAGCTAAAGTGACATTATTCAAGAAGCTTCTTCTCTTAAAGATTCACTAACACAACATCCAGTTTAAACAGTTTTAACAACTTTATTCGCAACAACAGTAAAATTTTGTAGTGGTTATAACAATAACCAAAAGAAATATTATTTATATGATTTAACAAAAATCTGACTACATATGTGAAGGATTATTTCAATATCTGTGGAAAATATAGGGATATGGAGTAGCTGTACACACAATTTAAGTGGAACATTTTAAGCACAAAAGGTGCATGATTAAGCTAAATGCAGGTCAGAGATAAGTAACTTGGTCAGTGACCTCACAATGACATAATGACCCTGAATACATAAGTGCTTTTAATGAAAATATGTAGTAGAAACAGTGATATAAGGATGTTGCATGTTTACCATAATTTTATACACAGCTTATCATTCAAGGTATAGTCGAGCTAAAATTAAATATATATTTTACATTTAAGTTCAAATAAAAAAATACACATTTTTTTCTTCAAGAGTTCCTGCTGTGTTCAACTGCATGTGTGTAATACAACATATTCAGTATTATGGGTATGAGAGTCCCATCCACTGCTCCCAGGCCTTGTGGCAGAATCCAACCTTTATGCAAGTTTGTTGTTGTACACGGACTGGAAACCTATGGAATGTATCATGTGTTTAAAATTAACAGTACATGATAAAGCATTTATAAACATGATTTGATTAACTGTGTTTAAATTTTCATTTATTTACTGTGCTCAAGTTTTCATCATCTATTGATTTTTATTCACATATAGTTAATGTATCAAATAAAAAAACAAATGTGGAATAAAAAAAGATGAACAGTAAATAAATTATGATTGTACCATCCCTGTAAAATTAAAAATAATTTTAGCTTTAATTATTTGACCCAATATCTATATAAGATTGTATCACATGCTATACCCTGTTTCCCATGTAATATAACCATTACATATATTTTTATTTTACACATGTGTAATATACTTTTTAAGTGTTTTCATTGGCTTAGTTTTCGTTTATTGACCAATCGCATTTTGTTATTTCACCGAAATGACGTTGCAACGTCAAATGATGCCACGAAATGTAAACAACATTTGGGATTTATCATTATGTTTGCGTAAATATTTATTTAATTTGCTCATTTAAAAGCATGTGATAAAAAAGATCTCACACTCGTTGTCATATCATACATGTACCATATTTTTATTAAACTCGTCTAGGAAATTCATTAGTAAGCTCGCCAAAGGCTAGCTTACTTACAAAATTCCTTAACTCATTTAATAAAATATGGTATGATATGACAACTCGTGCCAGATTCTATATGTAAGACATGATGTATTTTAATAAATAACATTTTTTCTACAAAGGTTAAAATCATGATTGAGTAATCGATTATAGAAATAAAGACATTTACCGATATATATTCATATGTTTGCTGATTGAACTCGTGAAGGCATGTCAAATAACAAAAGATGATCTGCTGATTCCATGAAGATCTGCAAGCCTTGGAATAGATGCTTCCTTTGGCCAAAAATCTTTAACTGATGTCAGTGATGAGTACCTGTTGGTGTAGTACAATATGAAAAAGTGAATATACTTCTAATGTAATGAAAATACTATAATATGTTACTGTTGTGTATGTGTGTTCAAGAACGACAAGATATTTTGATAACTCAGTAACTGATTTGTTATTTCATGATGATCATCACTTTGGTGTTTTGTGGTTGTAGGTTTGATACACATGTAGGCTAACAGTTGCCTAACTGGGCACATTTTACAATCCAACATAATTTTGCAATACATGTATCGTTCTGACAGAATTTTAAATAAACATAAAACAAATAAAAGGAATTGATTGTAACGAGTTGTATAGCGTTGATAACAAACATTAACCAATAAAAAACAAGACTCCTTTGAGTACTTATCCGAACAAAAAAACTTCCGAAATCACATGCAAATTACAATGGAGATAAAAGCTTACAGCAAAATTAATCATTGCACAATAATTCGAGCGGCGGAAAGCGCATATACTTCAACTGCTGTTGAACAATATAATTGAATCACACACATAATAAACATAATAATATGCTTGTTCTCATTGAGTCGTGGGTTCCCTTTGTGTCGTGGTTATAGAGATCGCGTGAAATCACTTGAAAGAACGTTCGCAGGCGCTGCAGTTCGTTCCGGTAAAAAGTTTGACAGAATCGGCGTTCATTGTACAGATCGAAAATGCGTCAAAAACAGGTAAATAATTCAATTAACCATAACCCGATGCATTTTTATATACAAATAAACACTATTTCTACCCTTATATTGTTTCTAAGTAACACAAAATCCCCTATTTATGAGTATTTCCCATGTTACATCGTTACGGTCTGCGCATGCGCGAAGCACTTGCTGTAAACACACTAAAGTTTAGGTCACACTCAACCAATTGTTCCTTAATTGAATTGTTAAAATCAATTAAGAAACAATGGGTTCACTTTGAGAATTCCAATGAAACACATTTTTTTTCAGAAACAACGTATCAGACTGATGAAATGCAAGGCATATTCTAGGGAAATGATGATGAGTGCATACAAGGCAGTGAAAGCTGACCATTTGCCAGTTGATAGAGCAGCAATCATGTATGGTGTGTCAAAGCAAACACTGAGGGACAGAGTGTTGAACAAAGTCAAGATCAGCTCAAGGTGGGGAAAAAATTCATTATTCACCCATGAAGAAGAAGAACTGCTTGTTAGCCATCTGGAAGGGTTGGCCCAGGTTGGGTATGGCATTAATCGCTCTCAGTTGAACATTCTTGCAGGTGATTTGGCTGTGAAACTGGGTAGACGTTTAACTGACTCCAAACTAAGCAACAACTGGTATTATGCCTTCTTGAGACGATGGACACACAGGCTGAAAGTCATTAAACCAAGGGGTCTTTCATCAACAAGAGCAGCCGCTGTCACACAGGAGAATATTGACAGCTACTTCATGGATTTGGATGCTATTCTTACCAAGTACTCCCTGAAGTGTAAGCCACATCTAATTTATAATCTGGATGAGACTGGCATTCAGCCAGAGCATCGACCATCAAAGGTTATCACAGGAGTTTCGTCAAGCAAAACTCAAGCTGTCACCTCTCCGAATACAGGCACCACAACCATTATAGCGTGCGTAAATGCGGCCGGAACAGCACTACCCCCTTACTATGTGTTCAAGGGAAAACGAACAAACGATGACCTATTGAAAAATGCAGCAGTTGGTGCCAACTACGCCATGTCGGATTCTGGATGGGTAAACGGGGAGGTATTGATGAAGTACCTTGAAGAACACTTTCTGAAATTTGTTCAACGAGGATCAAGTGACATTTCCCAACCTATACTGCTCATATATGATGGCCATGCTTCACATGTCTCAATTGACATAGTCAACTGGGCAAGAGAGCACAATGTCATACTGTTTGTGCTACCCCCACACAGTTCTCATGCCCTCCAACCATTGGACATTACATGTTTTGGGCCGTTCAAGTCTATTTTCCACAATGAATGCCATCTATACATGGCTAAGCAGAGGGGAAGAGTCATTACAAAATATGACATAGCTGACTTGTCCGGGAAGGCTTACTTAAAATCCATGACACCAGCAACAATCCAGTCTGGATTCCGGAAAGCTGGCATATTGCCATTTGATCCGACAAAAGTTCCAGCAGAAATGATAGTGCCGTCTAAATCATTCCCCAAAATCATTTCAGAATTGCCAATTAGGACCATGAAAGAGCTCCTAGATGAAAAGGTAACGGAAACAGCTCCAAAAGCCAAACTTGAAAAACCAAAAGCTAATAAAAGTAAGACACAGGACAAAAAGAAGAAACCAAAAATGGGTGGAAAGGCCATTACAGAAGACTCTACATACTTTCAGCTGCTAGAATACCAACAACAGAGAGAAGAAAATAACACAAACGAAAAAACAAATAGATCAAAACAAAATTTGCACAAATCACCCCAACCAAGCACAAGCAAAGGAAATATCGTGGACTCTGACATTGAAAGCGAAATTGAAGACGAAGGTCCAGCTAACAACTGTTGTATATGCAAGAAGTTTTCGCCGCCAGGATTGGATCAGTGTGATGAACGTGTGATCGTCAAATGGGCCCAGTGCACAGCGTGTGGTCATTGGTACCATCTGCGATTTTGTTCACAGATCAGAGTAGTGCGTCGGCTATCTGATTTCTTCTGTCCGCATTGTGCTGAAAGAGAGTGTTAAATCTATTGACAGTTACTTCATCTGTTAGGTTGTTTAAAAAGTATTTTTATTAAATTGTTATGGATCAGTTAATTTCATTCCATCAGTATGTAATGTTTATAATTGTTATTGTTGTTGTGTAAATAGTAAGTGACTAACAAGTAATTATTGAGTTTATGCACAACAATGACTTTTGCATATTTGTCAATAAAATCAATTGTGAAGATATTTTGCAATTTCTGTTTATTAACATTTATTGCATTAGCTTTATTAACAGAATTTTGCTGTTTTAATTCTTAATTATTGATCAAATAATTTGTTTGTCATTTAAATTATTTATTGTTATAGAAAATAAAAGTGCATATGTATTTCAATAAAATTTTATGATTATTGTTTGAAATAAATAAGTTATAAAACACACACACACACACACACACACACACACAATAAAGCACTTACTTGGTTTGCATATTACATTCAATAAAGAATGTAACCTGCAGTTTATATTGCATTAGTGTGTTTACCGCATGACATATTTGCTTACATACAACAGCCAATCAGAATCCACGACTCAATGAGAACGTATTTCCAAGATGGCCGCTTGACATGATGTAAACAAAACAAATAGTTAGAAGTTTTTGTATTCGTTTAAATCAGCGAAAAGTATCCAAATTGATTAACAAAGGATTATACTTGTGAAATTAAATCTTAATTGATTTGAACTCTTTAGTTAATAAAATATTTTACCGATTTATACACAATTTCCCACGACTTAACAAGGCAATAGCATATAGGGTTTTCACGTATGATAAATTGCAATTTATTTTGATTTATTTATCCTTATCGAATATAAACAAAGGGCAGTAACTGACATATTGATTCCAACATTAAATATTTTGCAGAAAGTAATCAAGGGATAAAAAAACAACATGTTTACTTCTCTGTATTGTCGTCGATAAAAAAGACGGAGCCAAAAGCTTCTTATTCGGCGTCGAATCCGGGTCCGTTCGCCCTAATTTCTGTTCGCCCTAAATCCTGTTCGCCCTGGGTCCGTTCGCCCTAAATTTTATAATCAAAGCAGGGAAGCAATAACTATAACGAAATGTGTTATCTTTTTAACATTTTAATATATAAATGACAACTTAAGCTACAAACTTGCCTACATGTGTGAAAAATCAAGACGGCGCTCTTTAACGTGTAAGCGTGTTTGTAACAAAGCCGTCAAAGGCCAGTAATTTTCTCTTATTGTTTATTATATTAATTAATGAAAACTTTATGTTGAGTTGCCCATCGATTGTTGGTCAGTGGTGGTGAGAGCTCTTTCATCTTCATCCGCATCGGTGTCGCTGATTTCTGGCCAGTTTCTTTCCTCACACTGTCTGCATATGAAATGCAACCCATCATTCCGTTGGGCCTGACGATAGGCCTCATTCGAAATTCCTTAAAAACAAACAACACTGTAAGCAATATTGAATTAGTTATTTTAAAACGTAAATTAGTTATATATCATTCACGTTCCATAAATACATCAGTTCTCATTGTATATACATATGGGGCCTGCTTTCTGCTAATCTTGGTATTAGTGTACATAGTACAACACACAAATGGCGGCTGAGCGCAGAATACTGCAATCGGCCGCCAAAAAAATCTATATGGATTTGCGGACAGAAATACAAAGAAGGAATCTGCGGACGATATACACAAATTTCATGAACTAACAATGACATCGACAAATTTCACTGACAACACGACTTTAATTGCTTAAAATATAGACCTTAATACAATTGTTGCGTTATAACTCGTACACAGATAACTCTATTGAGTCAAGTCAAGTCAAGTCAACAGTTTATTAAAGAAACAGAGGCCTCCGGCCCAAAATACATATCATGCAATGTACAGGAAGTTGTGTGTTAGTGGTATTATTCAGATGTAAATGTTAGCACATGTATCTAGTCCCTTTTCCAGAATTCATAGGAACGAAAACATACACTGCATATTTTCTACATACATATCATGTAATATATAGAAATTACAAAGTTACGTCATAGTAATATTATACAGACATAAAGTCTCTAATCTTTTCCAGAACTCGTAAGACAGGAAAAACACACCACAGATTTTTTACATACACACCATGTAACATAAAGAAATTGCAAAAAGAGATAATTTCTATTATCAAATATCGCTCAATATTAAGTAGGGTTTTAAAATGACTATAATGGTGACAACGACTTGAGTTACTCACGGTGTCATGCCAGTTTTTAGTAAAACAGTCAATCAATCTTTTTCTAAAAACATTGATAAACATATCACAATCACCAATTTCTTGTGATATGCACACATATCCAAAACCGTATGTGAAAAGTATAGATTTTACTTTGGTCGCCCAACAAATTCTTCCAGCATCATCTATTGATTTAAGCATAATATAACATTGCCTAGGGTATCTATCAGATGTCATAGTCAATAGTTTACACCAGTACCTGATACAATTGGTAAAATAAGTAATACATAATGGGAGTCTTCCACATTCCCCCAAAACCATGCAAGTATTGGTAGTTTTACGAACATGTAATATTTTTTTACAAAACATATTTTGGACAAATTCAATAGCTGGGCTGTACTCGTAACCCCATATCTGGGAACCGTAACATAATATTGGCTTTACCATAGTGTCAAATATTTTAAATAAATCCTTTGCAGGAAAAAACCCAAATGGTTTCTGATTGCTTATTATATAAATTAATGATGAAATCTAAGGTACAAACTTGCTTACATGTGTGAAAAATCAAGACGGCGCTCTTTAACTCGTAAGCGTGTTTGTAACAAAGGCCAGTAGTTTTCAGTAATTTTCACTAATTGCTTACTATATTAATTAATGAAAACTTAAGGTGCAAACTTGCTTATATGTGTGAACAATCAACTGTTCATACCCCGATATTCAAATAATAATATAGGGCGAACGAACCCAGGGCGAACGGACCCAGTGCGAACGTGTAACTAGGGCGAACGGACCCGATACCTTCGGCGTCTATATGCACAACATACGCGGCGTCCATTTTGGTTTCGACGTATCTACGACTGCTACTTACGTATCGTAGACATACGAGGGAATTCTACGATATCGTAAGTTGCGAAAGTTTATTAAAACGCGAAATGGCAAGTTGCGATAATCGCAACTGGTTTACGAGTCGTAACATACTTACGAGAGCTTATTGAAACGGTCCCCAGAATGCGATCAACCTGTTGGCGTATTCGTTATAACTGGGAAAAATTTATTTTTTGATTAAATCACGAAAAAGTGGTGTTTTTTATTGCGCAATGGCGGTTGGCCGGAAGCATTAATGTCAACCCTAAGACAATTCACCCCCAGGAGACAAGTCGAGCGCTAGACAATTCAAATTTGATTTTAAATAATACATATTGAGATTTTATTCCAAAATTAATAAATAAGTTCATATCACGTTTAACATACGAAGCTGAACCCTTTTATGAGTGTCATTAAAATACACAATATCGTTAGTTAGACGAAACCGGAAGTAAACAACCAGCAATCAAAATGGCAGACATAACAACGTTTGAAAGAACGCTGCGAAAGTATTTACAAAATAACATCATCAAACATTATGTAAAGTGAACGCTACTTAGCTGTTTTGTAGATAAGTATACGATCCATTAAAAAACACTAACATTTGACATAAAAAACACCCGTGGATATGCAAATCTTAAGCGTACAAAATTGCGGGCATTTAAGAATATATATGAATAGACATGCACAAACTCAGTTACTGGCAAACATAAGCATTAGAATGTTGTTTCGTAATTATTTAGAAACGACTACATAATTCTTGTGGTTCAGCCAGTGGAAGTCAACAGAAATAAGTATTAAAAGTTTCTACACCGGACAAAAGAGTGCCAACTTAATACAAGGTAAGTGGTTTAATTTTTTTAAATATTGCTTACTTAGGGTTCATGTTGACTTTCAACAGTGTATATCAGTTCAGAAACAAATAGCTTGTAATTATTATTGCTTAATGTCAATTTTTTTTTATTTGTTTGAAACAATTTGGAACCTTTTGGTTTGAGTATTGTAAGCCTAGTGTTTAATTGCCCCTTTGTTCAGCACAAATATGAAATACATATCTCGTGTATCGTATTTTCATTTAAACTCTGGATTTTAATGACTACAAGTCGGTCGTGCAGTTTAATATTTGTTTAAGCATATAAGGAATCCAACGGTATTTCGGATTTTGTGTTTGTCATGCATAATTTAAATTTCCATAGGAATAAAATAACTCACTGCGACAGGATTACGGCTTTGTTATGGTAAGCATTTGATACAAATGTTATTAAAAAATAGTGTGGTTTTAAATAAATTTTGAGAAAGGGGACGCAAAAAAAACAACAGAAAATGGAGGTGCGTACATGCATCTTGTAACTTTATTTTTTTAAGCATTGGATTAAAGTTTAAATTTAGGTAAGCGTGTCCCTTATACTAAATTAAGTTTTCTATGTCTCCTTTGCATTAAAACTCTGGATTTTAATGACGACAAGTCAGACGTGTTATTTTATTTAACAGTAAAATACTTTTTAAAGCATCGAAAGAATCCAACAGTTTGTCCGATTGAATTTTTGTCATGCATAATTTAATCTTCCATAAGAAAGAAATAACTCGCTGCGTCAGGATTTCGGTTTCCTTTATCATGTTTTAGGTAAGAATGGTTAGCATTTGATACACATGTTATTAAAAAAATAGTGTGGTTTTTAATAAATTTTGAGAAAGAGAAGAAAGAACAGAAAATGGAGGTTCATATCATTGTAACTTTATTGTTTTAATCAATGGATTAAAGTTAAAATTCATGTAAGCGTGTCGTTAATACTAAATTTAGTTTGTATGACTTCGCTTTCGTATAGTATGAAATACATATCTCGTGTAACATAATTTCATGTAAACTCTGGACTTTAATGACGACAAGTTGGATGTGTTATTTTATTTAACAAAAAAATATTTTTTAAAGCATCGAAAGAATCCAAAAGTATTTGGGATTGTGTTTTTGTCATACATAATTTAAACTTCCATAGGAATAAAATAACTCACTGCGACAGGATTACGGTTTCGTAAATCGTGTTTTTGGTCAGAATGGTTAGCATTTAATACAAATGTTATAAAAAAATAGTTTGGTTTGAAATACATTTTGAGAAAGGGAAAGACGAACAGAAAAAGGAAGTTCATATCTTGTAAATTTATTGTTTTAAGCATTGGATTTTAGTTAAAATTGAGGAAAGCGTGTCGTTAATTATACTAAATTAAGTTTTATATGACTCCTTCGCTCTCGTATGGCATGAAATATGTATCTCGTGTAAAGCAATTTCATTTAAACTATGGATTTTAATGACGTCAAGTCGGACGTGCAGTTTAATTTTTTTTAAGCATCGAAAGAATCCAAAAGAATTTCGGATTGTGTGTTTGTCATGCATTATTTAAATGTCCATAGGAATAAAAGTACGGTTGTTTTAATCATGTTTTGGGTCAGAATGGTAAGCATTTGATACAAATGTTATTTAAGAAATAATCGACATGTAAGCGTAGGTTATTTCGGTAATAACCAATGGTTTGGAGTTCCGATGCGTAGTAATTAAACCACGAGGGCGTAGCCAGAGTGGTTTTGTAACAAGCAACGGAACGACATACCGTTGGTTATTACCGCAATAACCAGCGCTTACCTGTTGATTATTTCGATTCTTACACGATTTCATTAATAAGTTATCCGCGATTTAAATGTTATAAATAAGAATTATATTAACCGAACGTCTTCCTATTTTCTGCGAAAACGTGACGTCACCACAACAATGAAAATCAAATAACGTCGTCTTCATTCATAAACAGTGCGTGGACAATCAAAGTAACGTCATATTTATCTCTAAACATAAACATTTTGCTTATTGATTCAAATAAAAGGGAAATAACCATAACACAAATACATTAAATGAACAAAGCATGATAATTAAGTACTATTTGGGTTGAAGTGAACTGCATTACCCGGAAATTATTTCTTTTCCGAATCGTGCGTTAGCGCCCGTGCATTTTAATGAACTAATAATTGAATTTTCCAGAACTATTTTCGAAACATTTGTCTTCGCCCGTGGTTTGTTGCAGAATAACCAACGGTAGTTTTCCTTCTTTGTATATAGAAAACAAGTCACATGCTGTGGTAGAATAAAGCTATTGTGGTTTTAAATAAATCTTGAGAAAGGGAAGGACAAACCGAAAATGGAAGTGCGTATGGTTGTAACTTTATTGTTTTAAGAATTGGATTAAAGTTTAAATTTAGGTACGCGTTTATACTAAATTAAGTTTTTTTTATACATGTCTCCTTTACTCTCGTATGGTATGAAATGCGTATCTCGTGTAACGCAATTTCATTAAAACTCTGGATTTCAACATTTGCCTTGTTAACACTCAAGAGGCCACTTTTTTTTCCAATCTTCATGAAGCATGGTCAGAAGATTTGTAAAACTGATATCCTGTGCTGAGTTCGGAAAATATCAGATTTCGTCCGTTAATAAACATGGCTGGCAGGGTGCGGGGCATTTTTCCTTATATCTCTATAGTAAAACCTTGTTAACACTCTTTAAGTCACATTTACATTCCATTCTTAACCAAACTTGGAAAGGTTTTAAAAAGCGTGGGAATATTGTGGTTATCTTCGCCGTCCGTCTGTTCTGGCCACTATAATTTCCTACACTAAAAGCACTAGAATCTTGAAGCTTAAACACATTGTAGCTATGAGCATATGTGCGGCCCTGCACTATTTCGAATTTAAATCTGACCCCTGGGTCAAAAGTAATGGGGGTTGGGGTGGGGCCGGGTCAGAGATTTTCACCTTTTTTATGTTATTTTACAGTCATTAACTTCTTCATTTCTACACCGGTTTACTTCAAAATGATACTGAACATCTCTTATGACAATACGGTCAATCTCAACTATGCCTGGCCCGATTACCAACCCCGGGGCGCCCCGCCCACATAGGCCATGCCCACGCAAAATTTTGTTTTAACATAAATTCTTCATAAATAATTCATATTTAAAATCAAAGCCAGATTGGCATTCAAGACCCCAAGCTATTTCAGCATAATTAAAATCCAAGCCAGTCTGGTGGTCAAGATCCCAATCTATGTCAGCATTATTAAAACCCAAGCCATTTTGGATGTCAAGACCCCAAGCTATTTCAGCATAATTAAAATCCAAGCCAGATTTGCGGTCAAGACCCTTATCTAAGCCAGATTGGCGGCTAAGACCCCAAGCTATTTCAGCATAATTTAAATCCAAGTTTGGTGTTCAAGATCCCAAGCTAATTCAGTATTATTAAAACCCAAGCCATTTTGGCGGTCAAGACCCCAGGCTATTTCAGCATAATTAAATTCTAAGCCATTTTTATGGTCAAGACCTCAAGGTATTTCAGGCTTATTAAATTCCAACCCAGTTTGGTGGTCAAGATCCCAATCTTATTTAGCATTGTTAAAACCCAAGCCATTTTAGATGTCAAGACCCCAAGCTATTTCAGCATAATTAAAATCAAAGCCAGATTTGCGGTCAAGACCCTAAGCTAAGCCAGATTGGAGGCTAAGACCCCAAGCTATTTCAGCATAATTTAAATCCAAGCCAGTTTGGTGGTCAAGATCCCAATCTATTTCAGCATTATTAAAACCCAAGCTATTTTGGACGTCAAGACCCCAAGTTATTTCGGAATAATAAAAATCCAAGCAAGATTGGCGGTCAAGACCCCAAGCTATTTCACCATAATTAAAATCCAAGACAGATTGGCGACCAAGACCCTAAGCTATTTCAGCATAATTTAAATCCAAGCTAGTTTGGTGTTCAAGATCCCAAGCTGTTTCAGTTTTATTGAAACCCAAGCCATTTTTGCGGAAAAGACCCCAGGCTTTTTCAGCATAATTAAAATCTAAGCCATTTTTGTGGTCAAGACCAAGGTATTTCAGGCTTTTTAAAATCCAAGTCAGTTTGATGGTCAAGATTCTGAGCTATTTTAGCATAATTAAATCAAAGCAAGATTGGCGGTCAAGAGTTGAAGACACCGAGCTATTTCAGCATAATTAAAATCCAAGCCAGTTCAGTGGTCAAGATCAAGAGCTATTTCAGCAAATTCAAACCAGATTGACGGTAGAGAGCCCGATTTTTTAGTCCTCACTCATCCCCCGAAACCCTAAAGGTGTCGCAACTCTAGTTACAATGTACCCCAAATGTTTAACTAAATTCAGGATAAAGATCGAATTACTTGAATATCGATATTGAATTTGCACATAAAGGCAGTTGTTCAAACAGCATATAGAATGATTGAACATACGTACTATAGAGGTATAGTTTACTTAATGTAAAACTGTTATGTAACTGCTCAATAAAGGTACACTGGGCATGATGTTATTCAAACATGTGTGTATGTGGCTGCAACTTATTATCGTATCCCTAAACAGTGTTCAAAGAATAAAATGATGAATTGTGTTATTGCAGCGCTATGAAACACTATTCGTGAGCAAAATCTAGTGTAAGCAAATCGCAAAGTCTCTATTTCGATCACATCGATAATTTTTCAAATGTTGTAAATGTTGAACAAAATACGTTTGCACACAACTGTATTTTTTTTTCAAAGAGGGATTTATTTATAGAACACCATTTTATTTTAATTGCATTCATATCATAACAATGTTAACATGCTACATGTAGTTCTACCTGTGTATATTACATAATCTTTATCACGGTAATCGTTGCGTTCCTAAATTTAATTACTGTTTGCGGTTTTCTTGTAGTTACATATTACAAATTAATACAAAATATGTTATAAAATAACAGTTGCAGAAAATCTAAATGTTATGTTCATAAATAACTTGCAGATTATGTCATATAATTATTTGTATGATTTTAATTGATTATGTGCTTATTTTTTATACAATATTAAATTGTTTTATATTTCCGTCGTTTGAAAATATCCGTCAATTTTTATCTGTCTTCAAAGAGATACCGATGCGTTTCGAACAAAGTCGATATTAATCGATATACCTCGATTAAATTGTACAAAATACTCCCAATTGACTTACTATAGGAATCATGACACTGATGTGACATCGCTAGCATCGTATAAACCATTTGTAACTCTGGTTGTAAATGGGAATTCTTACAACAACATAACACTCGTGTAATTGAAGTCGTTGTTTTCAGGGGTAATATTAGTCAATAAATGCCAAATTAACAAATACA
This sequence comes from Dreissena polymorpha, assembly GCF_020536995.1. Taxonomy (NCBI): domain Eukaryota; kingdom Metazoa; phylum Mollusca; class Bivalvia; order Myida; family Dreissenidae; genus Dreissena; species Dreissena polymorpha. The sequence goes on along the minus strand of NC_068360.1, from coordinate 99,795,786 downwards.
TATTCGTTTATATTAAGCTCACTTTCTGTAGCATTGTGTTATCATATAATTACATAATATCTTGAATAGTTGGCATATGTTTCCAAATTCTTGAACTGTAAAGCCTCCCTATACCAGCAAATGATACACGTGTTTGAAGATTTGTAAGATTCCCAAAGATATTTGATTTTGCAAAAACGCTAAACAAGTCTATATTGTTGGATAATCATTTTCCACACCATTACGTTTTGCATATGAATTGCGAACGTTCTTTCTGAAATCCGCAATCGTCAATATATCCAACAATAAGTACTTAAATATGACTCCATCATTAAATAATACTATCTGTTAACGCCTCGCGGTAATCTTCATTTAAGTGAATTTGCCGAGGATGAAATGAGTGTTATAAGCGTCAATTAATATAGTATTAACATGTACTTAAGTAGCATATCTATGTGTGGCTTAATTTGCCGGAAATTGGAATAGGTATTCTATTGCTAAATGTATCCTTACACAATACTAACTCGAATATATAACATAGTTTTACAACAAAGTCAGTCAAGAGCAATAAACATTTATAATTCGTTGCGTTGCAGTACTCAATAATGCAATGTGAATAAACATGCTGCAATAATGCTGTGTGAAACGTAAGTGTCATACTTTTCAACATACATGCTATTTCAATCGGAAGGAAAAAGAACATCAATGTGTTGCCAAATACAAACACAACTTGCAAAGTTGCCCAACATCAACATTACGGCGTGATGCAATCAGTTACCATTGTTGCTTCTTCTTGTAGAGTACGACGATAATGAAATAAATAAATCAATAAGCCCGATAAATGGCCTTATGCTAAGAAGGTTCATAACATGGGAAATTTCTCTGTGTGTGTGTGTGTGTGTGTGTGTGCGTGCGTGCGTGCGTGTGTGTGTGTGTGTGTGCGTGTGTGTGTGTGTCTGTGTCTGTCACTAAACGTTAACCTTGGTCATAATAGCAACTTGATATTAGGCATGCATGTGTATCTCTTGGAGCTGCACATTTTGAGTGGTGAAAGGTTAAGGTCAATCCTCCAATGTCATCCTCCAATGTCAAAGATAAAAAAAAAATCCAAGGGAAGTAATAAGGTTTAAGGGGAGATAATTATCTGTACCTGCCAAATGATAAAAATCAATCAAAGCGGCGCAGTAGGGGGCATTGTGTTTCTGACAAACACATCTCTTGTTTAATCGTCCTTTTAGATACGAAAAGTGATTGTAATTTACATTACACTATGCTGAACTAGAATTATGCTATAATTTATTGTCGTCGAGAATACAGTGTGGTTTTAGCGAAAAACAAACGTATTAAAATGTCAATAGATAACGTATTTGTTGTTATGAAAAATGTGTTTGTAGGTTCAAATTGCTAAAGCTGAATTCAGTAATACTTACTTAAAAACAGAAGATTTTATAACCAGAACAAAGTTTCATTTCATCTCGTTATAAATAGTTATATTTATGTGATAGTACTTTTGTTATTATTCAGTTGATGTGTCATTTTCGATGTTCCTTCATTGATATGTGTTGGTTGTGATCCGACGGTCTGTTCGTTTGTTGTGTTCCGATGCTGTGGTATGTTGTTGTGTACGGTCGTTGTTTTTATTTGGTTATGCTCCATCGTTGTGTAATTCAAATCCCCAGGTCGCAAGTATATGTTTAAACAGAAATAGTTTTCATTCTACCTCTGACCAATCAAAATACAAAAAACATGCATTAAAATCTATTAAAAGTTGAAGTTGAAGTTTATCTATTGAAAGTTGAACATTTGTTTGGAAAATCTCATTATGTTAAATTGCGAACATGTTTCTTTAATGAGCAATCAAGACAATAGTGTGCATTATTTACGAATTAACTAGCCTTGTATTCACATATCACTAAAATTATTAAAAATTTGATGCTTAAAACAAAAATTTGCATGTACAAAAGTTGATGGGGTATATCGTTGGCGTTTAATTAAAGAATTTACAAAATGTAATATCTCTGTACACATAATTCATTACAATGACACGTTCATATACACGCACATTTCTTTGTTAGACCCGATTTTATAAAATTATGACTAGCGGGATAATAAGCACATGCTTCACATAACCATGCCAAAATAATGGACAATATCATCGTCAAATATGTCTGCCAGATATTTCAGGAGGATTTCTTATCAATGATAGAAATACAAGTATAAGATAGGATTGAATGTTATAAAACGTATAATATTATGGTCAATATATCTTTTATGAAAGACATGAAACAAATACAGAGAATATGATTCAGAAATACCCCGGTACTAAGCTAAAGAACTCAAGTCATTAATTAAAGTGTTGCTTCTAAAAAAAACAAGTGACGTGCAATCATTTAAAGCCTCCTCACACATAGACGAATCCATATGACGAAGCCTGGCAAAAAAGGTTAAATTTATGAATTCTAGCGAATTCTTTCCGAAATTGTTTGAAAATGTGTTGCTTTGTGTAATATTATAACGAAAGGTGAACGTAGAGGAACTATTTGGTGTGAATGATTTACGAAGTTTGACGAACAGTTACTACAATTCGCTAGAAAGCGTTAGGTCGCGGAAATAATATTCGTTCTTTCGGTTAGCGATTAGGAGCTATTAAGAGCGTAAAGATACGAATGTAAGCGCAACCTTGCGCATAATTGCGCATACCGCCGAATATTTCCGAAACGGTGTTTCTGCATCCGGGCGTTTTGATACAGACTAATTTTTTTCTGACTCGACTATGCATGTTGATTATGTATGAAGTCTTTTTCATTAAAGGTTTTGCTTAAATTTCGTGTCTTACTTTTACTAGTACTTCCCTTTATAAGGCCAATACAAAAACAACAATACTCTTTATAAATGTATTCCACTAATATGTTACACTTTATTTCAATCTCTAATGTGGCACCATCCTGTCTTGCTATGGCACACATCCCGCTTGAAAGTTGACCCAGTGCTTCAGAGTGTTTCTCACAATCTTGCCCTTTTTGATTGCTGTGTTGTGGCTCCTGATATTGACATTCCTGGTATCCTCCAAGTTGCGACCTCTTTTTCATTCCCCAGGAACCAGATCGCCTCTTCTATCATCATGGTCAACCAGTGCATTTTGCATGGTGGGGTACCTGATCCTCATCAAGTTGTGGAAAATGCAGCATGTCTTTACAATCAGCCTTATTGTGGATGGGATGTAGTTCATCTTTGTGAGAAGTATCTGAAATTACAGATGACCAATATTGTTATGTGTTAAAATTGAACGTGAACATTTCTTTTATAAATGAAATTGTGTTTTGAAAAAGGGTATTGCAGTAAAATTCCGCTATTAAGACCACTTCGAAGATTAAAACAAAATATGCATTTTTTTAACAATATTTAAGTCCCAAATGGTTAATTTATGAAGGAAAATGGTCCGATATTAAGACCACTTCGCTTTTGAGACCACTATTTTGCCTGGTCTTAATAGCGGAACTTTACTGTACCTGGAATCGGTTGGCCAAAATCCCGAATGCATTTTCTGATACCCTCCTAGCCCTGGCTAACCGGTAGTTCAGGATGCTTTCGTCTCTTGTCAGGACTCTATGTCCATAGGGTTTCTGCATGTTATCGTTAAGGATGAAAGCGTCATCTCCAACCAAGAAATAGGGCATGTCGACGGTGTCATTTTGAAAGGGCTGTGGGTCTGGAAATCCAATGAAACCATCCTGCACCATCTAAAGGAATTCTGATTCATTATAAATCTTGGCATCTCCACTTGAACCGTATCCTGAAAAAACAAAAGGATAAGAAATCGTCAGTATAGAATTGTACAATGAAAACAGCACTAAATGTGTATAATTTATGGAATTACAAACTAATGCAGTTAAATTTATGTAGACTAATACTCACAACCCAGATCACAACATACGAATTTGTAGTCCGAGTCGACAATGGCCAGTAAGATGATGCTTTGTAATCCCTTATACTTATAATATAAGGAACCAGAGCTGGCAGGCTTTCTGATAGCTATGTGCGTGCCATCAATAGCAGCAACGCAATTTGAAAAGTTCCAATTCTTGGGGAAACCATCAGCCAGTTGTCTCCATTCTTCAGGTGTGGAGAGGGGTGTCATCACCCCATTAACATATTCTTCACATATAGCATGACACACGTCTCTGATTACTACAGAGAGGGTATTCTCAGCGACCCGCCAGGAATACTGCATGTCTGAGTACTTGACACCAGAAATCAGGTGACGTAGTGTGAAAGCAAACGTTAGCCCTGGATTCAAGGGCTCCATGTACCGAGTGTGTTGCTTCACAAGGCGATGACGAACCTTCTCAAAATTGTATCGTACACTTCAGTAGGCATGCGGAGGAATTTCTTAAGTGTTCCAGGATCTTCACTTCTGAGCTCAACCATGAGCTGATCATAGATGCCAAATTGGCGCCGTCTCCCGGAATGCAACCATGGTCTTCTCCAGATATTACGTGCTCTGGCTCCTATTCTCCACCTTAGTCGGCCTCTGAGAAAGCGGTGTATGTTTAGTTGTTGCTGGACTACTTCTTGATTGGCAATAGCAGCAACATACTGCAGTTTCAGGCGTTGCATATCTTCCATTTGACGAAGAAATAATGATACCTTCAACATTATATATATGAAATATAGGCATATGTCTGCACAAACTACTAAAACAATCAGGAGCGCTATTATTCGGATGGATTCGCATAGATTCGCCTATCGTAGTTACCCTTCGGATTGATTCGTATACGAGCGTATACCGTTCGTTTTCTGAACGTTAACTTATCGTTATAAATCGCTTATATGCGTTGGATTCAATTCGCTACAATACGCAAATCCTCGCTATAGTTCGCAAAAGTTCGAAACCTATCGCAAAGATTTTTTTTCGGATCGTCCTCTTTCGCTTGATATGCAAATGAAGTAATCATGATATGCAAATTAGCTGAGCGCTGCGACCTCTAACGCCAGTTGACGAACGCTATGTGAAGACTTTCCGATCGGCTAACGTATTGAAACGAATTTTAACGAACGATAGACGAAACTTTTATTCGCAAACAATTTTTTAACATGTTTAAAATTTTCCGACGAACAGATCTAATCGCAACGGACGCAAAAGCTCACAAACATAAGAACACTACCAACGATGTGCAACGTACATATACTAATGAGAACGAATTTTGCTGAAGTCTTATTCGCCAGTACCGCAAGTTGACGTCGGGAGACTTTCGCCTATGTGTGCCCTTTAACGATTTGCTCCAGGACGTTGTGGACCGTACTGAAGAAGTGCAGCGAATATGTGTCAGATTCTGTAAAAAATATAGTTTTAAATCGGGGATTATTTAAACAAATACGTTCATTAAATGTTTTTTTCTATTGCATGGTCTTCTTCTAGCGCTGCTCATCTGCTTTTAAACGAAAAAGTAAACATGCATATCCGTCCCTCATTCACTTCAGCTCCCCCTGTACATCCGACCTCGTGTAATTCAGTCCCACCTGCACTTCTGTCCCCCATTCACTTCCTTTACAGTATGAAAGGAAGTACAGAAGGGACGGAAATGCTTCAGGGACCAAAGTACATGAAGGATGGGAGTGCTAGAGGTACGAAATTGCATCAGGGTCGGGCTTGCAGCTGGGGCGGATGTGCATGAAACATGTTAGTCCAGGGGGCATAAGTGCATGTAAGTCGGAAATCCAGATGGAAAGGGAGTGTATGAGGGTCGTTTGTTGTTGTTGTATTTTTGAGAGGAGTACACGCGGAAAGGAAGTGAATGGGGGACAGAAGTGCAGGTGGGACCGAATTACACGAGGTCGGATGTGCAGGGGGAGCTGAAGTGAATGAGGGACGGATATGCATATTTACTGTACACGGCAAGAGAGCGATGAGAGGCTGGTGTCTCCCAGTGCATGGCTTTATTGGGGCGAGTAGGACACATACCAGACGAGGGTGCGCGGCGACTGAGTGGGATTTTGAGATTAAGGGAGTTTACATATTAAGTTACAACAAACCGCACATTTTGAATTTTAAATTTTAAAGGCACGAGTGACAAATGATATAGCGGTAAACGAAACATTTTAACATGTGCACAAAAGAACGTATAAACATGATTGCAATAATAAATTGTTTTAAAACAGGTTATTGTAACAAAACTTATTCTTACATTTGTTAACGATTCAACAATTCACTTTTGTGATATATGTTTATGACAATTCTGGATGCGCGTCTTTGTACTTTTTTCCAGTAGATTTTGTGAACATATTTGTCCCAGACAGTGAAGGAGAGTTCTAATTTAAGCCTGATTGTTGCTTTGTAAGAATGATCTTTCACTTTTGAAAAGTTCATTTTTGAGGTTGCGGCAAAGACATCATAAAGCCTGATTTGCACTTTTTTTGTAATTTAATCAACGTTTTTATTCCATTTATGATTACTTAGGAGTGTAAGACCTAGATATTCGGCGAGGTTCTTATATTGTAAAGAACACAGTCATGTAGTTTGTAGGGGATGATAGGGTTTCTTTTCTAAGTAATGCTAAGGATGTTACATTTTTCAGGATGAAATTGCATTAACCAGTCCTGCTCCTATCAACCAGCATCTTCAATATCTAGCAGGAGCTTATTGCCGTCAGAGAGATCATTGATATTTTGTTATGATGTTAGTCTTAGGGTGCTATTCTTGATGTAATCAGCAAAGTCCTTGCTTTATAGCACAAACCCTTCATCGATCTGAACTTGTTAAACTTCTGCACTTACCTCCCTTCTACATTTCCGCTCTCCTGCACTTACGTATTTCTTTAACTTATCCCACCTCAAGCCCCTCCCACCTACAATTAGGCCCCTCCTGCACTTAGCTCCCATTTGCACATATATAACTCCTTACTGCCCTTACCGTCTATTATACATAATCCCTCCTGCACGGGTGCCGGTCAACTCGTCCCCAAGTCAACTCGTCCCGCGGTCAACTTGTGGTGGATTCCAACTACGAAATTGTCGACTTTCTGCTCTTCCTTTAGAATTATTAAGCAAGACATTGGTGACGGATGGACTAAAGAGAATGCCATCGGGTATTTTTTCATTTGAATTCTCCGTCTGAAATTGCAATCTATGAAGATAATTGTATTTTCTATGAAGGTCATTCGGTAATTAAACACTTATTCTTCCAAGCCGGGTCCCCGTCCCATCCCTAACATTCCCTACCTACCTATAACACCCATTTAGACCAAAATATGTACATCTCTCATCTAGTCTACCACTCCAATTGTCGAACAATTATTTTAAAAATCAATCGTTTTCTTATCATTTCAAATTCAAATTTCAAAGCATTTTTCTGGCCTTTCCTTTTCATATTCAAAGCCTGTTATAGGTTTAAAGATCGATTTGTCGTCTTCCATTAATTTTAATAAAAGGACATGCCATTCGAATGCAGTAGAAACAGCGTTTCGGCAGCCTTATTTCAACGAAGCATTTTTTTGACAAAAGCCCCATACAACAGCAAACACACACTAAAAGTTCATATTTTAAGTTTGAATGCAATCGATATCATCAAAATACTTAAGATACGAATAAAATATTAGAGATAGCTACATAAGACATGTCTCAGATTATAAAATGTCTTTTATTAAAGAAGAGAAATTTAACTCTAGAAATTACGCGCTAAGGAGAGATACTCAATGTTTTAGTTGAATGTAACCTATGATGGCGGCGTTTGACAACGTTTTAATTAGACGAATACATACGATAACATACATTTTAGTAACGAATTTAAAACTTCAAATGACATGACAAGGTAAATGTTTGTTTCTTACATGTATTCATCTGAAATAAGTAAAAATTTACGATGGTTTTATTCCTACAATGTCAATATTTCAAATTAATGAATCATGAACTGTTCATGCCTCAATAAAGATAAAAGAGTTACTTCCATTTTCTTTAAATATCGTACGGTGACGTAGTATCAATACAAACTACAGGCAGCAGTATCAAAAGTTTGCCCCCCCCCCCGGACCATACCCGCCCCCCCCCTCCCCCGAGCTCACCCCAGGGGTTCCAGATTGTTAAATGTACACCTATTGTGTATGGTTTAATTGACTTCACAACGAATATTGACAAAAATACACAGTTTGAAAAAATAACCCTCGTTTAGGTATTATATATACACAAGGTATGAAACGCACTATATGCCTATTGCTGAAAGATTGTGGAACACTCATGTTCCCATGCAGTTGCCAACAAAATGCAACTGGATTCGTTAAACGACATTAAAAGCACATAACCATAGGGCTACCAAATTTGGTATGTAGTGACATCTTATAGTTCTCTACCAAGTTTGTTCAAATTATGCCCCTGGGACCAAATTTGACCCTGCCCCGAGGGTCACAAAATTGAACATATGCTTATATAAGACCTATTTTGTGAAAACTTTAAAATTCTTTCTGACCATAACCATTGGGCCTAGGGCTATCAAATTTGGTATGAAGTGACATCTTAAAGTCCTCTTCCAAATTTTTCAAATTTTATCCCTGGGGTCAAATTTGAACCTGCCCAGGAGGTCACAAAATTGAACTTATATTGCCTATTTTGTGAAAACTTAATTTTTTTTCTTGTCCTTAACCATTAGGCATAGGGCTACCAAATTTGGTATGTAGTGACATCTAACAGTTCTCTACCAAGTTTGTTCAAATTATACCCCTGGGGTCAAATTTGACCCTGCCCAGGGGGTCACAAAACTGAACATACGCTTATATGGGGCCTATTTTGTGAAAACTTTAAAAATCTTCTTGTCCATAACCATTGGGCCTAGGGCTACCAAATTTGGTATGTAGTGACATCTAATAAATCACTACCAAATTTGTTCAAATAATGTCTCTGGGGTAAACTTTGACCCTGCCCTGGGGGGTCACAAAATTGAATAAACGCTTATAAAGCGCCTATTTTGTGACATCTTTAAAAATCTTCTTGTTGAAAACCATTCAGACTATGGCTACCAAATTTTGTATGCAGTAACATCTTATAGTCCTCTACCAAGTTGTTCAAATTATGCCCTTTGGGTCAAATTTGACCCTGACCCGCGGGTCACAAAATTGAACATTATATACGCTTATATCTTGCTTATTTTGTGAAAACTTATAAAATATTCTTGTTCTTAACTCTAGGACCTAGGGCTACCATATTTTGTATGTACATGTAGTGAGATATAGTAGTCCTCTACAAAGTTTACTCAAATTATGCCCCTGGGGTTAAATTTGACCAAACCCAGGGGGTCACAAAAGTGTACATGTGCTTAAATAGGGCCTATATTTAAGTATTTGCACATGCAGAGAATATTTGAATAGCCTTTTTTCAGATGTGGAGCGATACAGGGCCATCATGGCCCTCTTGTTTTTTAATGTCAACAAAAATTAGTGTGAGAAAGTTTATTGATGTAAGGAAGGCTTGTCTTTAAGATGGAATTCTTTCACGGGAAAAATTGATGACTCGTCGTGGCTATGTAATCCAGTCACATTTTACACAACAGTTAGAGTTGCACCCCTTTGAAAAGTTTTGTTTACTTTCTATGCAACCATGTCCGGCAAAAATAAATGACCGAAAATGAAAGGCTCGACGATTTCAAAAGATATTTTCAGTGAAAAAATTAAAATGCACTGGCGATTGGGAACGGCACCTAGGATCGTTGGGAATGGTAGATATTGAGATTGGGAAAGGTCCGGTGCTAAAATTGGGAAGCCTCCGGTACGCTTTAAGAAAGGTACCGTTCTCCAGTACTAGTTAAAGAAGGAAAGAAACGCTGTCGGCTAATAATTTTATTATTCAATTAACTTTGACTTTCTCGCTACAGGTCACTCTGTGTTTCATCTGCACATGCACACCATTTTTCTTTTTTATAACGCGTCATCTGGTTGGTTGTTCTAATAGCCATCATTGTGTTGGCCAATGATATGGAGTTTTACAACCGAGCATTCGATCGACAAAATATGGCAGCAAAACACAGACATGTAGCAAGAAAGTCGAAGGGGAGGGGTAGGGTATGGGAGGGGTGGGGGCAAATTTATGATACTGCTGCCTGTGTTAAAACCAAAGGTGTTGGGCGCGCGGCGAAGTCACTTTAACACTATCAATATGTCATAAAACAACATTTTTCATCATTTTGACAAAAATAAATCTGAAATAATATATATATATATACACAAGGTAGGTACAAGGTAGGTATCTCTTGACACAGGAAAACCGCCTACATCAACATTTTTAAACCATTCATTGCCTAAATGGCGGTCAATTTTTGTAAACTATGTACCATTTTGTTGGGAAAGGTTGCCTCTTGACGAAAAATGACCACGAACAGCTACTTGCCAACATTAACTACAAATAATCACTTCTCAAACTCGTAGAAATGCTAGGTCGGCTCTCGTCCGACCGAACGTTCACAATCGTAACACTTTGTCCATCTCCGGAGTCTCCGTAAAGAGTGGACTCGTACCTAATGCCCACCATCTTGGCTTTGATACACCCAACCTCTGATCCGCCTGCGTTATAAGGGTATTCAAAACGCAGACTGAAGTACCTCAATATATTATCCAAAATAATTGTAAAACTAGAGTAATACATTTTATTTGAATTAATATATTGAACTATCATAGATTATCACTGTCTTTGAAAGCAACAAATGTTAGAATTATTCTTAAAAAAGAAAAATGACTGCTGTGTTTACAAATAGGCGAAACTGGAAGTGAAACAAGATTTTATTTTCAGTGCTGTAATATTTACGATATAACATTGATTCAATGATTATTATTATTATTATTATTATTATTAGATATGATTGTATTATATAAATAAATGATATCTTATCAGTCTTTGCAATGGTTAATAACAGTCTTTTAATAATAATTATAATTTCTATAGTTAGATTACATGTACATCTATTTGGTTTAATATATTATAATTATTAAAAAGAAAAATAAAGTTAATAACATTGGTAGTAATTATGGTAGTAGAAATAGTTTAGAATTTATAGCCCTTCATTGACAACTACAACTTATTTTTTCTTTAATCTAGGCCAAAATCTGGTGTTTTGAGCAATTCTAGTTGCTGTTACGTCTTGTGAATAAAATAAACTTACTTCAAAAATTATAGAAATGTAAAACCATATGCAAACACTTAATCTTGTCATCTAAGATCCCCATACATGTCTTTATTTACTTTATTACAATAAAATGTCTAATATGGTTTGCCACTTAACAACAGCTTATTGCACTGTATACATGTAAATACATTAAAGCGGGTATATACGATTTTGTCAAATATTTATGAATTTATATAAACTGTGTAAAAAACTTATAATATATATATTTCAATATAAATTAAAATAAAAGTTAAGAAGAACATGTGTCGAAAAATGCGAAATAAGCCAGATTTTTAATTCTGAAATTGAAAACGGCTGTACAGCCGAATTCGCCAGCATGTATACCATACATGTACGATGTGCATCTAAACTTACGAGGGGTGTTCCAGAAGTTCGTGGATTTTCACTATAACTTTCATTTGGTAACATAAATGGGCAAACAAATAGCATGTTAAGAATATTTCGTCCTTTCCAAATCTACTCTCCAAATATCATGGAAATACATAAAACAATAAATATATATCAGAGATTTAAACATGTGCACAATGCGCACACCGACGCACGTGTAACGTTTCTGTTCAACGTCAATGACGTTATGAAGTAAACAACTGTCAAATCTTTTCCACATAATCACCTCCAACGCGAATGCACTTTATGTGTCGGGAAATCCACTTGTCAAAAGTGTCTCTATACCAGTCAGCGTCAAAAGACAACACGACTCGCTTTGCTGCAACTGTAAGTTCCTGTTTACTTGCAAAGCGAATTCCGCCCAACTGTGATTTAACTTCCGGGAAGACGCGGAAGTCCATAGGGGCCGAACCCGGGCTGTAAGGAGGACTTAGGCGCTGTAACGTGAAATTTGCTGTAAATTCTGTTTATCAACTACATTTAAACCAAATTTAAATTCGCGTAACGCTCATACTTATAATAAAATACACGCGTGCGCCGCATGTCGTTACTGAGGTCTCTATGGCAACGCATTTCAAATGCGCTTTCTGGAATTCATGCATTTTTAGCTTATATATAAAGTCCATGATAACTGGTTTGTATAATATGTAAATTTCATTGACTTTTACCAGCAAACTAATAAGTTATAGCGAAAATCCACGAACTTCTGGAACACCCCTCGTAGTTTAACGGTTTATAATACAAAGACGAATGCTTCGGTTATTGTAGGAAAATATGTACGTCACTATCGGCTCGGGGCGCTAAATTGTCTTTGCTGCATTTTATGAAATTCGGCTTTAATGTATAGTATTTTTTGCCTATTTTGTGTTATTTTAACATATTTTATCAATATATTACAATTAAACACATATAAAAAATTGTATATACCCGCTTTAATGAATTTCATAAATACTTTTCTCTTGCAATTAATTACGTAATGATGTTGGTTTACTTAATTGAGACATGGCTACATTGTCCATAAATGTACTACATGCGCTGCAGTGTGTTAAGGCTTGATTAGCATTATAATTCAAATAAATAATGTTTCTTATATTTAACCAGGTTTTTTAACCAGGTTTAACGAAGGAAAAAACTGGTTATTAGATTGGCGAATGCGGGCGGGCTGGCTGGCTGGCTGGCTGGCGGGCGGGCGGGCGGAACAAGCTTGTCCTGGCCATAACTATGTCATTCATTGTGAGATTTTAAAATCATTTGTTCACCATCATGGGATGGTGTGTCGCACGAAAGAATCACGTCAATATCTCCAATGTCAAGGTCGCCACGACTAAAAATAGATTTTTTTTAAAAACAAACTTACAAAGGGGGTTAATTTTGTTTGTTCATTTCAAAAGTTCAGTTTGAGTTTTCTCCCTTTATCAGATTTTTTTTTCACAATGAAAACCTGGTTTTGTGACAATTTTGTCCCTTGTTTAAATTTTAGTTTAATATATTAACTTTTCTATGGAGCATACTGGTATTTCTTATTATTGTTATTTAAAGTAATAAACATATTACTTGTATCTTTTGTTCTTTTCTTACATGTTTGTACAAATTCAACATCAAAACATTGTTTTTGTACAACTCTTGTGAGAAATCCTGCTCAGTGCTGGAAAATTAAAGAATCTGCTTTACCTACCAAAAAAATTATATATTTAAAGAAAAAGTGTATATTTAATAAAGTAAATAATAACTGTAAAACATGATTGTGTTACCGGGTCACTTACCTAGATTGAACGACTTTTATTACTTAAGTTTTTTTACCATGAGTCACAGTGTGATCACTTTTGCCAATAGTAAGAAAATATTGATACAGGGAAACACATACATGCAATTCACCTTTTTAATAAAAAATGTTTATCACTTCAGGGGTGGCGAAATCTCAAAAAACTAAACTTGTCCACGGACAAGCATTTAGGAAATTTAACTTGTCCGTTGCTGAACTACATCTGTCCGTTAATGTTTATATAAGGCCACAATTAAAATATTGTTGGTTTGCCCTTTACCGACCCTAAATTTTACAGGTGGGTAGGTAGGTAGGAAAATTATTTTATTTTATTTGAAAAAATATATTTTTAATACACTAATAGTCTATGAATATTTAAAACACTTTTATTAAAGCACTGTTGTAGTGTACGAAGCCCTATGTAGCTTAACATTATCGTGTTTGCTGTTTCTTGCATATATTAATATCAAATGCATGCTTGTGTGTTATTACATCAAATATTTGTTCATTATATGATTTTAATTGCTCAAATGCATTTGTAATTATTTAACAGCCAGACAGCTTTTATTTTTAACTTAAACCTTTCCCTTAAATTGGGCTTAATTAGCATGCAACAAGCATTGAAGGAGTGTAGAAAGACAGCCCAAAGCCTTTAATGGAAAAATTCAGACGTGGCGAAAGACCATCACATTTTACAGGCCAGACTTGCCTACCAGCAGAAACAATTCACAGGCCTGTTGAAGTTTTTACAGGCCTCAATTTTAAGTGTTTGACCGGTTAGTGCATAGTCTCAGCATGGAAAAGTAAATTCATAAAAGTGCAAACTGAACATTATTATAAAGCATTATTTCTTCTTGAATGCTCTGAGCTTTTATGAGTACATACGTACAGCTCAGAGAATCAATAGCTGGGAGTTGTATTATTGCAACTAACATAAGCATGAAAACTTGATTTGGGGAAATAAATTCTGGATCTGGATAGGTACGTTGCAGGACCTTTCGGTGTAGGCGCAACGGGGGAGAGGGTGGTTAGTCCCACTGTAGGACAGTGGGTGTTAGTGTCAGTTTGTGGATATACTAACGCTTTAAACATATATACTTGAGTGTTGTCGATGTATTTAGCTAAGAGACATTAATAAATTAAATAAGTTTACCTTTACATATCCATTTCACTAACATGCCATTACAGTAAACTGTTCAGTGTGGCAAACATAATAAAGCAGAATATGCACATGAATCTGATTAAACACAGATCCACTTGCATATAAATCAAATCATGTTTGTCTTTTATTTTGCATTTTCGACAAAAAAAATCCTGTAACTGTTAGATGTATTTTCTTTTGCGAGTAGACTGCATTCCAATTTTCAAACACTTCATCACTTGTTCTGTGACATTCAGTTCATACATTTGCAAAAAAAGAGAGTTTTATTTGTATCTAAAACCTATGCTCAATCGTAGAATGACACGCTCTTTTCATTAATCGATACTAATTATATGATGTCCGTCGTAAATTCGATAGTTATTTGTTCTCGCTGAGCATCGTTATTTCTTTTAATTGTCGGCCATCTTGGATCACGTTAACAACATGTGTACAACGAACGTAAACTCGTATATGTCCGACTACTTTCGCGAACCAATGGTTAAGTATGATGTCGTTCGGCCATTTTCACGGAACACCGCCGATCGCGATGCTGGTTATAGACGCTTGCATTACTGTCTATTCTGGGGCGTATGAAATTCCAACCATCGGAGCGACCTAGATCGGTCAGGGGCGATAATAATAGACATAAATACGCGCATGAATAAATATTGCTTTCGGCTCTTTTATCATCGTCGAAAAAAACGAAAATAAAAAAAATATGTTTTCAGAAATCGCAATAAAATTTTTTGGGTCGGGGGGTAAAAAGTGGGTCGGTCGGTAAAGGGCAAACAAACTCAATTTTAATTTAGGCCTAAATTATAAACGCATTTATTGATTAATGTAAAATAATGTGGAATAAATCAAAATGAGTATAATTTGCTTGTTTCAGTTATAGTTGTACTTCCATGGTATATTCATTATAGCAGTATATTATAAACAATATAAAGACTTTGTAAAACGTTTAATCTTGCAAAGCCATGATTTGATTACACATGTATCTTAGTTCGATACTTTTATTACCCTCTGATTGTAAAAATAAAGAAACCAGTCTGTACACTTTCTAACAGTCGGGCCGAGTGTTGAAAATGCGGCATGGTCCTGGTCTCTTCAAGAATAAGGGAGATCACTGCGCAGGAGAGTGTCCGTATTTTAGCTTGATTGCTCCGCAAATAGCACTTACAATGTAATCGCGTGTATCATACGGTTTTGTAAAACTTATTTACGGCTTAAATGCAATGTATTTTTTTTATTCCTGGACCGACTGGTTGTCCACGAACAACTTAATTGAAAAAAATCAGTTGCCCAGACAAGCAAATGTACGACTCGGGCAACTCGGACATTTGATTTCGCCACCCCTGCACTTAAGTTACAGTTTCTTAAAATTGCAATCAATTTAAACAAAAATTTACAAGAGGGTGATATTAATTTTGTAAAGAACTAAGAAATCACTGTGTAAATGCAGTTGTTGTTGTTTTTACAAATATTTATTGGTTTATTTGTTATTCTTATTTTTGATGTAACACTCTAACAACCTAGTTTAACAATACTAATGTACAGTAATTACTCTAAGTTTTCGGTCACTAAGTTTTCGGACACCCTCTTTTTGAGCCAAAATAATTATTTTTCGTGACTCTTAATTTTCGGACATACGGGTTTTCGTCCATAATTAATGTCTCTTAATTTTCGGACAGTATATTGTACCGGGCTATTCTACAGATTTCGGCCCTGTTTTCGCTTATCTTGTGACACTTTGATCATGAATTTTTACAACTTGATTAAGGTAATAAAACCTGACAGATGTGTGCCTGAGGGCAATGGACCATTACATTCGCGTAATTGGGTGAATAACCATGTTTACAGTAGAAAGTAAAGGATTCACCCAACAGCATTTGAACAGTATTGTCCTATTAAGGAAGCAGTATGTTTTCTGTTTTGACTTTTTGTTATATATCATTACAGGCAACAGCTAACAAAGCTGCAAAGTTCTATTAATTTTTTTCAAGCAGAAAAAGAATAATTAATCACAAGAAAATTATTGTACATTGATTTATGGCATTTATTTCAATATAATTATAATTTTCGGACGCCTTAATTTTTGTCTCTAAATTTTTTGACACCTACTGTAATTTTTGAATATTTTTCGTATCTAAATATTCACCACTAAAAAAATAATTATTTTTAATTGTCCCAAAACATAGAGTAATTACGGTAGTCTATTCAGGGTCAAGGGAACTGTTGTTTACATGCTTTGAGTTTCATTCTGGGGTTCTTACATTCTGTCTGGATTTTCCAATAAACAATAGTGGACAGAGGCTGATCAATTTGTTATTAGAACCCAAATGTCATAACAAAATTAATATTAAATTAAATAACCTTTGTAAAATTATTCTTAGACTTTAGAGAATATTACATATTTATACTAAAACAAGCTGTGTTTTTCAATATAGTATTGCTTTTACATTGCATGGGCTGCTTTCTTTAAAACTGTAAACATAGTTCACAAAATGTTCGGAAGCTGGGGTATTTTGATAGTTTTATTCTTGTAAAAATCTGCACTGAACATTCTGTCAGATGAGAGCCAACCTAGCATTTCTACGAGTTCCAGAAGTGTTTTCTTGTAGTTTATGTTGGCAAGTAGCCGTTCGTGGTCATTTTTCGTCAAGAGGCAACCTTTCCCAACAAAATGGTACATAGTTTACGAAAACTGACCGCCATTTAGGCAATGAATGGCTTAAAAATGTTGATGTAGGTGATTTTCCTGTGTCAAGAGATACCTACTGTGTGTATATATTTTTAATATATTATATCAGATTTTTTTTTGTGTAGATGATGAAAAATGTTGTTAAAACATTGACAGTGTTAAAGTGACTAGGCTGCACGTCCAACACCTGTGTTATAAGCGAGACTCTCTTTATGACATCTCACGCATGCGCTCTGTCTTTTTGGTTTTAGTATCAATACTACCATTCTAAATAAATACAAAAACAACCAAAATTGAGGTAAAAACAGGTACAATTGCATTTTAAAATCTTAAATCATCTAAAAAAAGTCCATATTTATCGATATTCCATATAATACATTGTATTGGTCCTCTTCATTAAATTTCCACATAAATTGCAAATTGAAGCTGAGGACTGCACTAGTTGCAATAATCCATTTTTTACCCTCCATGTTGCTGGGAACAACTGGCAACAAGATTTTATATGGAAACCCTGGAATCTGGGCGGAACTTTAATCAGTAAAATGCACAACTATTTTCCAGCATAAATAAACGCAAACAGATCATAAATTTATCCTTAATGTTCAAATTAAAGTAACTAACTTGACGAGTTGTGCTCGCAAAATAATGATATAAAGCCAAGTTTCAAACATGTTTCAAACATGTCAACGGTTCATGAAAAAGTTTTAGTTTTCTGCAATGTGTATTCCGAATTTGAAAATATGCTTATGCATACATCGACATCTCAGAAATCCTCAGCAAGATAGATATCGGTCTTAGATCAACCGATCAAGCTACACTGACTATCTCCGGAACCTTTGTAAGATAGATTGAAATGTCAGCATGTCGTTCGCGCTCTGTTCTAGGAGAACTTAGACTTACATAAAATTCATGTGCAGCACTTTTCTCTGCTGATTTTACAGCCGTTATTCATTTTCATTTTTAAACCCAATTGCAAAAGTAATGGTCAAGTGCTCTTATTGCGGTCTAGACTTTATGCTTGTGATATTTGTTAACATTAAGAACAAGAATCTAATGACGATTTCACATCAGTGTTATCTGTGTATGTTGTTTAAATATCAATACAACAAGCACAAATTAAATAGTGGCATTCAACTGGTAGCATTTTGTTTCTGTCAAAAAATTACCTACATCATATTTGTATGGAACAATTTTGTTTACCATTGGTGAGCTAGATGATAAATTGGCATGAAAGTCAGAATACATTCCATAAAAGTCTTATTGTCCCCTACTGGTGAAACCGGAGGGGACTTATGGTTTGCGCTCTCTGTCTGTCACACTTTTCTAAATCCTGGTATAACTTTAAAAGTTCTTCATATTTTTTCATGAAAACTTGAAACATGGGTAAATGGAAATATGGTGATTATGCACGTCATTTCATTTTGTTCTTACATCAAGAATTCTGGTAGCTATGGCAACAAATAGACTAGAAATATTGCTTAAAATGGTGGAGTTTCACCGGTAGGGGACTAATATCGCTTGGCAATAGTCTTGTTTAAACTTAATTTTAACATTAACACAAAATATATTGAAAGAAAAGATACTACCTTATGTACAGCAATATTGACAAACAAAAGATATTTTTCCTTTTGCTTTATGAAAGTTATTAAAACATAAATGTGTTTTTTTCATTAAATTACACCATTGAAAGGAAACTAACCATATAGTTAAATGTAAATGGATATTTTCCAAACATATGTTCACAGAACTCTATTCCAATATGGCTTCAGTTATATGTAGGAATATCATTACTGTAAATTTAAAGATTATGCAAGATACGTTTGCTGTCAACTAATTAATAGTGATGTTACTGATGTATTTACTGAAATAAGGTGAATAATATTTTTAATCAATGGAACATTTGTCCTATGTTAAATCATTTGAAGTACATTGTATAAAACACATTACAATTAGACAATTTTACCCATCCATTTTGCACCATTATGTCTTGTCCTTCCAATTACATATTGTTTTTGCCCTGTCCGTTGGTTTGTTTGTTTGTTTGCCCGAACTTTAACATTTGCAATAACTTTTGCTATATTTAAGATAGCAGCTTCATATCTGGCATGCATGTGGACATGTATCTCATGGAGCTGCACATTTTGAGTGGTGAAAGCAGTGATTTTTTTTCCCCAAAATTACTGCTGATATTCGACTGCTTCCCAATTGCAAATATCGAAGTTTTTTCCCAAAAATCTGATTAAAATATCCCAAAAATGACCAACATTTCCCAATAAAGCCAATAAGATTACAATGTCATTTAGCGATAATTTCGTAGAACGAGTGCTGATCGAGCTTGTTGAGTTGTCGCCGAACGACAGCTGAGTTACGTTTTATTCGCGAATGTAGCCGAATATATATACGATTTTACGTTGCTATCCACACCTCTCTCTATATTGCGGAGGATACCGACGATAGTCGATGTATCCCTATTGAGCACGCCTGCTTTTACACACTGCCAAGATGTTGGCATGTCGGCAAGCAGACGAGAAATTGCGATGATTGGCGAAAATTAAAAATGTTATTCAAATTAACAACGAATATTATATGGTTATTAGGGAATAATTAAATGCGTGTGTCAATTAACGCAAAATACTAAGTTTGAGATAAAAAACAACAAATATTTATTAGAAATATGCACAGTGAATGTGCGTGACAGAAACCAGTCTTGGAAAATTGGAGTTCAGTCTACAGGGTTTTTTTTTAGAGAAAGGGGAAGACGCTGGACGCTGGGTGAAAGGGGAAAAAAAGAGTGCGAAAGAGAGATATTAGGGGAAAAAATAAAAACTGTTAATTTCAATGTCTATAACTCATCAAAAGAGACTTGTCTCTGTCCTTTTTGTTCTTAACACATTTAACAGGTATTAAAGTCAAAGTCCTTAATAAAGTTGCAGGTGTAGATCTAATAATGGGAAATGTTTTCAACTATATTTGTGTACTGGGGCCGGGGGACGATGTCAATTTTGTGATTTCAATTTCATGATGAATGGGTTGACGATCTTGATTTGCTACAGTATTGGAAGGGAAAGGAGCGGCAGCTGCCGATTGTCTACTTTCACTTTCACAATGTTCGATGTTGATTACCTCGGAATCCTGCTGGGTTATAACGGTTTTCGATGATTCTTTCTTAAAAAATGCCTCGATGCGTTCAGTATCTTCCGAGTTCGAATGTTTTATTTTGTTTGTGTAAGAACGCTAATTGTGAGACATTTTTTTCTGTTTTCACGTTTATACCTCGGCTTGCACATAGCCCGGATGAAAATTCGACTGGTTTCCGGTAATTAATTGACGAAACACCCTTCTCGCGCAAGACCGGTATCCAGTAAAATAGTCACATGATTATTACGATTAGTTGCCCAGTTTACATGACGTTATTTAAGAGCTATATTTAGAATAACTGGGATTCCCAGATGTTGTGTGTTCGTCTGGAGAGAGAGAGCGCGAATTCGTTGTACATGGTGCAAATTGGATAATTGTCGAATGCCCCAAGGAAAAATAAACATTTCTTTGAGAGAAAATATTATATTTTGGTGAAAAATGATATTTTTGGTGGGGAAATTGTATTTTAAGGGGAAAAATTCTGGTAGGGGAAGACGCCGAATATCGGCGTCACTTTCTTAGTAAAAAAAACCCCTGGTCTACTCACAAGGTTAAAGCATTTAAGATGAGTATCTTTCGAAAATGGAAAGAGACAAACATAATTTGATTTATATGATAGTGGATCTGTGCATAATCAGATTCGTATGAGGATGTTAAGTGCAAGATATTGAAAGGTAAACAAATTAAATATATTATTTTAACTTCATTTAATACATCATTAACACAGCAAGAACAAGAAAGAGTGTTTGTTAATATTTGTTAATGTTTTCACCACATGATATTCAATAAAAAAAAATGCTGAATGCATGTGGAAGGATATTAACTAAACGTTGTCTTCATTGTAAGAAGACATTAAAGCAGCACTTTATTATATAAAAATGCTGTCAAACATGCACTTAACAATTTTAATTCTGTTCTTATAATCATATTTATAATGCTAAAATGTTTCCCAATTTCATGGTTTATCGCGCTATTTTTCACAATTTCATGATTTATCGCGCTAATTTTCCCAATCCAAATGGCACAGGCTGTAACAAAAAAAGCAAAAAACATCATTGTGAAAGGTCAAGGTCATCCTTCAAGGTCAAAGGTCAAATATATGGGTCAAAACTGCTCATTTAATGTTCACTTTTGCAATATTGAAGATAGCAACTTGATATTAGGCATGCATGTGTATCTCATTGAGCTGCACATTTTGAGTGGTAAAAGGTCAAGGTCAAGGTCATCCTTCAAGGCCAAAGGTCAAATATATGAGGACATAGTGTTTCACAAACACATCGCTTGTTTTTATTAAACAAATTACATTCATCTTTTATTTTGTCACAATATTGTGCGTGTGCCAATCATAATATTATTATAATATATATATATTTGTTACAAGCATAGGGCAGAGTCCCATTTTTATGCTCCCCAAAATAAAATTTAGGCGGAACATATAGTTGCCAGTTTGTCCTTCCTTACTTGCTTCCGTCACACTTTTGTTACCCTTTCTCATAGCGCCTTCAATACTTTACCAATCTCTTTCATATTTGGCATGTAGGTATCTTGCATGGACCTCTACCTTTTGATGAGGTGTGAGGTCACTGGAGTCAAGGTCAAAGTCACCGAGGCTAATAAAAGATTTTTCCGTCACAATTTTGTTACAGTTTCTCATTGCCCCTTCAATATTCTACCGATCTCTTACATATTTGGCATGTAGGTACTTTGCATGGACCTCTACCTTTTGATGAGGTTTGACGTCACTGGGATCAAGGTCACCACTAGGGGTAATAATAGATTTTCTGTCACACTTCAGGGCTCAACATTAACGGTTGTCCTATTGCCCCTGGCAAGTAAAAGTTGGGTCTGGGCAAGTTACTTTATAATCTAGTTGTCCGCCCGGTCAAGTGCAAAAAAGAGCAAAGCATTTAATTTAAACTTTAATTAGACTTTAATTGCTGTAATCATTTTGTTAAATGTGCAAAAATAAAAAAGGTTTTGTGGTGTATCATTTTGATCTTTATTAAAAAATATGAGGTTAACAGTTAATGTGATATTTCATGTTTGGGCAAGCGGCTTTACGTTCAGGGCAAGTAGATTTTCTAAGTACTTGCCCGGAAGGGCAAGTTGGATTTTAGGTTAATGTTGAGCCCTGCACTTCTGTTACAGTTTCTCATAGCACCTTCAATATTTTACTGATCTCTTACATATTTGGCATGTAGGTACCTTGCATGGAACTCTACCTTTTGATGAGGTTTGAGGTCACTGGGGTCAAGTTCAAGGTCACTGAGGCTAATAATAGATTTTCTCAAGGTCTCACTTTTGTTACAGTTTCTCATAGCGCCTTCAATATTTTACCAATCTCTTACATATTTGGCATGTAGGTACCTTGCATGGACCTCTACCTTTTAATGAGGTTTGAGGTCACTGGGGGTCAAGTTCAAGGTCACCGAGGCTAAAAATAGATTTTTTCAAGGTCACACTTTTGTTACAGTTTCTCAGAGCGCCTTCAATATTTGACCGATCTCTTATATATTTGGGATGTAGGTACATTGCGGTTGAGGTCACTGGGTCAAGGTCACCGAGGCTAATAAAAGATTTTCTCAAGGTCACACTTTTTTTTCCACACAATTAAACCATATACACTGTAACTCCAATATAGTGCGGTCCGTTTTAACGCTGTGTCCAATATACCGCGAGGGTCCTTGGATCCCGTATTTTCTCCAACCTTCCATTTCTGATTCAAATCCATGTTATGCATCTTCATGTATTTTCATAAATTCAAAGAAGCCAGCGATCACAGCTTGATTGCTTTTTCCGTCTGTACCCCTTCTCGAAAAAGTGCACTAAATGCGCATTTAATGCGCATTAAATGCACATTAAATGCGCTTTTAATGCGCATGTTATTGGCACCGTATTTTTTGCTTAACAAGTGCATTTTAATCTGTTAAAAAAAACCACTTTTTACTAGTGAGTTTATACATTTAAGTGTATTTTTTTTCCACGAAATAATACACTTAAGTGCGTTTATTATGATAATAAGTGCGCTTAAGTTTATTTTTAAGTGTATTTTAAGACATACAAATAATACACTTCATGGTCAAAGTAAATTTTTTAAAGCGCATTAATACACTTGAGTGCATTTCCAGTCATTCAAATAATACACATTACAGAATTAAAAGCAAATTATTTAAGCGCATTAATACACTTGAGTGCATTTCCAGTCATACAAATAATACACTTATCAGTAACTAAAGTAATCTTTCAAGTGCATCAATACACTTGAGTGTATTTTAACTCATACAAATAATACACTTCATGGAGTATTCAAAGTGAATTTTTTAAGCGCATTAATACACTTGAGTGCATTTCCAGACTTACAAATAAAACACTTCATTGAGTATTCAAAGTGAATTTTTGTAAGCGCATTAATACACTTGAGTGCATTTCCACTGATACAAATAATACACCTTACAAAATTGAAAGTGAATTTTTTTAAGCGCATTAATACACTTGAGTGCATTCCCAGTCATACAAATAATACACCTTACAATATTAAAAGTGAATTTTTAAGCGCATTAATACACTTGAGTGCATTTTCAGTCATACAAATGATACACTTTTTGAAGTGTTGGAAGTGAATTTTTTAAGCGCATTATACGCTCAAGTGTACTTTTCATTACTTCAAATTAATATGCTTAAAAATTAACCAAATTTAAAAAAATTCCCAGCATTTTGAAGTCAGCATTCATTCTTTAAATGAAAGGTTAGTGTAAACACATACATAAAAAACAAAAAGTACAATTCAATAGATAAATACACACTTTTATTAGAATGTTAAACCTTAAAAAACAAAAACAAATGTTACATATCTACATAAAAGAGAGGATTCAAACGGGCTATTGCCTATCTGGAATTAACAATTGAAAATATCAAGCTCATACCAGTGATTTTTCTCCCCTGTGATCACCAGTAACTGATTAACAGCCAAATACAGATGGTTTCCACTTCAAAAATATTAAAGTTTTCCCCTCCTTAAGCTGAAATGTTTTCCCACCATTTACTAGATTTTTATATATTACATTAATTCCAAATCCCTTTTTGATATGGACAAAAGCAGCACATTTAATTCAATCATATTATGGATCCTAATATATGATAAATGAACAGTATTCATGAAATTTATATAAATCTATACCTTATTTTTAAGATCTTCATTTTTTTGTTCATTATTGCGCTAAAACATGCCCTTCTGAGAGCCAGTACGTACAGGTGGTTTTGAATTTCCAAAGAAAATCACTGCATACATGCTGACAATATTTAGCAGCTTAGCCCCTGTCACTATATTTGTTGTTATACACTGTTCCTTACAAAGAATGCATTCATAAACAACCCTTTATAGAGCACTTCACCAGCTGATCAGGTCTGAATACTACTGTCATGGTCTGTGAGGCGCTTCTCGTGCATGATCTCA
This sequence comes from Dreissena polymorpha, assembly GCF_020536995.1. Lineage (NCBI taxonomy): Eukaryota > Metazoa > Mollusca > Bivalvia > Myida > Dreissenidae > Dreissena > Dreissena polymorpha. The sequence continues at coordinate 99,771,064 of NC_068360.1, read as the reverse complement.
TTTGAGATCAGGTCCTGAAAGATATTTTATAATGTAAGTGTTAAATATTGCTGTTATGGTAATCTTGTTCAACAGTTGCTATAAATATCATAAATTTAAATCAAAACAAGTTTGTTGGCTTGTTGTTTTTGTTTGTTTAATTTTGCAATTTTAATCTCGTGATCACATGTGACTTTACGCTTTTCATAAATAATTTAAAGAAATTACGTTTGATAGAAAATACTGTTAATAAATGTACTAATATATGTGGTCTCCTTTGGCTGTGTGGACTGGTCGGAAGTGTCACGTCTTTGAATTGCAATAACCTTTATTATATAGTTTTACCTCTCAACAAATCCATCTTTTCTTGGTCAAGGACAAGCTACAGGGCACGGTTTCCCACTCCTGTTCCCCTCAAGTTGGCCTGCTCGTGCAGGGTAAAACCTGGTATACATGTCCATACATCAGGTTGTCCCCTTTTTGCTCCCTTTTTTGGCAGGCGATGATGCACATTCTGTCCAATGGATCTTCCGATCAATGTAAATTTCACCTTGGGGTTTAACCTTCAAATATAAAATATTAAAGTTCTGATTAAATATGGGGGAAAGAAATCTGTTCATTAATGACAAGAAATAGGTATAAATAAATTTTAAGATGACAATAACCCTAAAATACAGCCATAATAATTCAAATGGTGTTTTTTTCCTTAAAATTGCATTACATTTACTCATCCAGTTACATTTCCCAGTGACAATACATAAATATGATAATGATCATAATTAATTTAATTAAAAAGAGATGCAGAAATGAAAATACAAACCTGTTACAGCTGTTCCTCAGCATTCCAAAAAAACAAAAACGGCAGTTGTTGATCACTTTAACCACCCACTATGAATCTTCTTTGCAACAAACTTATTGTTGATTTACACATTGTAGTAAATACACATTGTTTTCCTCACACAATAGTTCATGTGCTGAAAGAATTTCAAGACATTTGACACTAGAATTAATGTTGCTGAATTATACCTAAAAATTTAGCTCAATTAAAGTTGCTGAAACCAAATTGTTTACAAAAATAACTTCCTGTCCTCCAAATAACTTGCTGTGCTCCAGCCAATCAAAAGTGGTTTGTTTTCAAATAGATGGTCCCAGAACCAATCAAAATTCTATAAACACCACTTTGTTTTGGCTAGATGGAGCACTGATAGGGATTAGTGTTTATGATGCTAATTGATCTCTTATCTGATCCTGATCTTATCTGATATTTATTGAATAATACACAGCACACTTAGCATATTATATTTAATTGTGAATATTTCAATATAACATACTGAATGGTGTTAGGAAATAAATATAATATTATAAATATTATTTAAATTGTCTTTTATAATGTATGTTAATAGTCAATGTGGTAGACATTAATTGAATTGGAGTTAAATATCAGTGTAAGAAAGTTCAAATACTTGTTTTTTATGTTGTGGAGATATAATTGATTCTGGCAAGCCCACATAATTTTTTTGACACTTTCAATTTTTTTAATTATTTACCCACAGCCTGATTTAGTTGTACTTTTCCCTTTAAAAGCTGCTCTACTGATTCACATATTTAATGAGCAGACAAATTGCAATAATAAGACCATAAACATTATGTGAAGATAAAAAAGAATTCAGTACAATCCTCCTATTAAACACTATATCTCTGTCCTTTAACTTCAGTTATTTGCTATAGTGTTGCTCTTTTTTATGAAGATGCTCTAAAACTACACTTGTACAGAAAGAATATTTTTTTTGCAAATCAGAAGATACACTAATATGCACAAAAAAAGCACTTCTTTAAAAAAATGCACTTATTGCATAAAAAGATGCACTTTGTCTACAGAAGATACACTTAAAGTACAGTAAAATACACTTAAAGATAATGAAAATACAGAAAAAATGCACTTAAGTGCACTTAATTATGAAAAAAATGCAGAAAAAATACACTTTTCAGTAAAAATGCAGAAAAAATACACTTTATAAAGCGTATTTTGTTAAAAAGTGTATTTTATTTTGAGAAGGGCGTTTACCTGATTTTAATCGATTAGAGGTTAAACAACACTAGACAGCTAATTGGTGTTAATCTGTTGTGTAATGCCAATAAAGGTGTGAAAACTCGCGGGTCGGTGTTTATAACATGTATTCCCTATCAGAGCGGTTCGGTGCGCTTATTTCAATAAGGCAAGTGCAAGCGGAATAATTATCAAATTAAAGTTATTTAAAACGATTACCTGTTTATGTTTTGTATTTTTCGTGTATTGTATTTCATTATATAAACTATGGCTGTGTAAGTGTGTTATCGTTTATTATATGCTACACATGCTTGATAAATAAAAATATCTTTGTGTGTGTTTAATGTTTCAGTACGTATACGAAAAATAAATTTTAAAATCCTGACGATTTATTTACATGCTAACCAGGGTTGGCACCAATCGACCGCCCCCGGTTTTAACCCGCAGTTTTTACCGGTTAAAACCGCCTCGGTCAATACTCCCGAAGTGGTCATTACTGGTCAATACTGGTCGATTGAACTTTACCCCCAATTTTAATTTATATTCCATGCCTAATTAAACAATATTGATAATATAAATTAAACAGACATGTTGCCAATAATGTCTTAAGCTATTAATACCCACTATGTTATACCTGTTCATGCAATTTGTAGGCCAATCTCTCAAAATTTTGCAAATAAATCAAAGTTGGTCAATTTGATTTTTCTGGTTGATCAAACTTTTTTCGGCGTTAGCTGAATAAGCCAGCTTTTCACCCTGACTTGACCTTTGTAAGTGTCCAATAATACTCAAATAAAATTTCCCGCGGCTAGGTACGAATGAATACACTTCATTTATTCCATTGGCTGATTTGAGTATAACACCATAACATTGGAAACATATCCGCGTCTTTGTAACACTGTTTTACTGCATGAAACAATTTTATCTCTAATGAAAAGGCTCAATAGATAGAACAGTTTTACAATCAATTTTCGACATAAATACAGTTTGTGCGTTCACCTTTTATTTTCAGAGAATTACCAGCGCAAAAGCGTTTATACTAGTAGCTATGTTGTCATATTTAGTACTTACTTGCATTGCATTTCAACCCGCGAGGTTTCGGGTCAACTCCCGGCCATTTGTGAAAGTCAGAGTTTATATACAGTTCATCACCGGAGTTCGCAGAAGGGGTTGCGATCATTGTGGTACACCGGTCTTACTGACAATAACGTACTGATTGTAATGCATTGCATTCCAATCCGCAAGGTATCAAGGTCAGTTTGCGGTCAGTTGCAGAAATCTTTATATAAACGCCGTCTCGTAAACTTTGTGCACTTGAAGTCTGTTTTGATCAGAAAGATACTAAATAAAGATATTCGGCGATATTATTGTGGTATGTCAATCATCGATTTTTAATATGGTTTTAACATTTGCATGATAAGGACCAATTTTGATAAAAATAATTAGAAATATTTATCCATTTAGACCAGTTTATTAAACATGAGCACAATAATTCACTATACTATAATTATGCAATTAAATAAGATTCGAGTATTGCCGGCTGACCTATATGCAATCGTTTATTTTCATGTTTCTTGTGTTTTTCTATTCTGTAAATATAGATATCTGAGTAATAATATCACATAAAGCAAAATAAGCCACGAAATCTGGCGCAACACCCCGTAATTGATTTGCTTATGATGTAGCTAAGAACTGCGCAGAAAAAGGCATCCGCTACTTTTTATCTCATAAAGATAACTTTTGATCGTTCATAAACATCGACCACAATCAACGCCGTATATCTTTTTAAAAGATATTTCTTGTTTCAATTCTAATGAATTATGATGCTCAGATAATTCTGTGCTTGATTCAACAAGAACCTGTCAATTACTGTGTATGATTTGTTCTTCATACCCCACTGTCCCCACAGTCTTCTAACAGTCTTCACACCTACATGTATACAGGTTGGGGCACCCAAAACTGATAATAGGGCCTTAAATGGCACCTTTTTGACACAATCTTTACTTGTCATGTATTCTTGCATTGATTTATTTAAATACTTTTTAAACAAAATAGTGAAAAAAACTTTAATTTTTATTGATAGAAGAATAAAAAACATAATAAGAAATAATTATTAAAAGAAAAAAATAATTGAAAAGACGAGTAGACCCACAATTGGAAAACATTATTTGTTGGCAAAATCAAGAACTTTGATTGTTTATTCATTTGAATACCAATTGGACTTTTTAATATGAAAGGGGAAAAAACCCTCTTAATACAGAAAGGAAACAAGTTAGAAGTAACTATTAAATTAATAGCAAGTACAATGTAATCTTCGGTATCCGGAGAAGCGCCCCCCCCCCTCATCAAATCGGTAGGGGCGGAGAGCTGCCCCCCATTTAGAGGCGGAGAACTGCCCCCCCGGTGTCATATTAGCATATTAGTTATTAGTTACGTAGTGAAAACAATACTTACGGGTAAGTTTACATTAACGCCGTACACATTTTATCCGGTAACAATTTAATTTCAGTACAAGTATATTACCATTTATCGAACTGAATAACACAAATTGTCTAGAGACATGTGATAATACTGTTTAACGCCCTTGGTACGCATCTGCACCACTCACTATACATGAATGCCATGTAAAAGTCGTGTTTTAATAAGAGCGCAAAAACATAGTCGAGATCCACACAGGAAACGCGTGCGTGTTAATACTGGCCATGTGTCGCAACTAAATATAGACATACATAAATACACGCATTACATGCATACATACATTCACAGTTACAATCATACATACATACATTCAGACATATATTAAAAAATATATACATGCTTACATAAACTTTCAAAACATACATTCATACATACATACATTCATACATACATACATGTACATACATACATTCATACATATATACATTCACAGGTACATACATACATACATTCAAACATGTATGCATTCTTACATAAACAAGACACTCAAACACTACTTCAATCGCACAAGTCCGCCGACAACGTTCAAAAACTGACTCACACTCTTCTTTTTTAAGTCAACTATCTGCCCTCCTCCCCCCCCCAAAAAAAAAAATATATAAAAATATACGAAATAGATGTAGGATATAATATGATCGGTAATTGATAAGTATTAATAATAGAAAGTATGTGCTTTTTTAATAATCTGAATGTACAGTTGTCACATTTAATGTCTCTTTTACACTTGTGGTCGGTGTTTTCACGGGTAGTTAGGTGTGAAAGGTCCTATATACAACAAACAATAATTAAAATGGCAAAACATTAATCACACTTAATTATGCAGGCAGAGAACTTGTTATCTTTAACGATAAGCACCGCGATCTTTTAATCTTTTAATTGGTAGACCGGACCGACCTTAATTGTTAAGAACTTGTTAGCTTTGAATAAAGCCGCATACGGGTTTATTGCATTGAACCGTTCAAATCCGTTATTGGCGAAAACAAACAAATAAATTATTGTTTTCAGCTTGCACAAGGATGGATTAAATTGCATGCTAATTGTTTGTTTTAATTACGGGGAAAATATCAAATAATTCAGCCGCGAAAACTTTTATTAGCAAAAAGTGATTTGTTTTTCTTTGTTCACATAGACGAAAATCACGTGATTATCAAGATGGCGACGTCCATGCCGAGGCAGGTATTTTTTTGCCATTTTATAACTTTTATTACTTGTACAACTTTATATAACTTTTGAAATTTCACTCAATTTCCAGACATAATAGCAAGAAAGTTACTGGCGTTATTGTCATTATAATACTCGCTTTATATATCGCAGCGAAATTTCTTTAATTAGGGGGCACTTCTCCGGGTCATCAATTCTGACAGGGGGGCAGTTCTCCGCCCCTTATTAATCAGCAGGAGGGCTGTTCTCCGCCCTATAAAAAAACAGTGAGGGGGCAGTTCTCCGCCCAGTGAAAAATCTTTGGGGGGGCAGTTCTCCGGGGGGGGGGGCACTTCTCCTAGAGCCGTAATCTTCTTGTGTGAGTGATATGACATAGCCTAAGGGCAGATTTGCTTAATTGTCGATATCAGAGACATAACATTGCATGCATTTTATTACCAACTAAGAGGCCAGATTTATAACCCTAGAATACAGAAGAGTTCTGTTTGTCCATCTGCTTATCAAATAGATATATATATCAATAGAAAAGTGAAATGCTATGGTACCTACAATAGTAATAATACTTTAGTAACAGATGTGATACACTGAGATAAAGATATTGCCTTAGTCCTTATGTATTTGAGGCTGTTTCCATAAATAATAAAGAAGTAACTTTTTACAGCTTTAAAGATTTTTTTTTACAATAAATAACTCTGAGAATTTTTTTTATCAATTACAGAATAATTATTGATTTAATATAAAATGGCTCCTTTGTAATGTTTAAATGCTACAATTTTCAATCGACCAGTATTGACCGGTTTGACCGGGTATTGACCGCTGGCCCGGTCAATACACAATTGACCGGTCAATACCCTTCCCGAAAAAGTGTGTAAAATGCGCATTTAATGCGCATTAAATGCCCATTTAATGCGCATAAAACGCAGCGGTATTGGCACCGTATTATTCACTTTACCAAGTGCATTTTTCTGTGCAAAAAAGTGTGTTTTTTTCTGCATTTTTCTCTCAAAAAATACACTTTTCAAGTGTATTAATGCGCTTAAGTGTATTTTTAAGTGTATTTAAGTGTACTAAAGTGCACTAATACGCTTCAGTTTTATTTGTTCCCCAGAAACTGCACTTCAAGTGTATTTAAGTGCATTTTAACTGCGTTAATGAAGTGCATTAATACACTCAAGTGTATTTTTTTATGCTAAAAAATACGCTCAAGCGTATTTTTTAGTGTATTAGTACACTTAAAATACACTCAAGTGTATTTTATAAAAAAATACGCTCGAGCGTATTTTTAAGCGTATTAGTGCACTTAAAATACACTCAAGTGTATTTTATAAAAAAAAAGCTCAAGTGTATTTTTAAGCGTATTAATGCACTTAAAATACACTCAAGTGTATTTTATTTAAAAAAATACGCTCGAGTGTATTTTTAAGCGTATTAGTGCACTTAAAATACACTCAAGTGTATTTTATTAAAAATATGCTCAAGTGTATTTTTAAGCGTATTAGTGCACTTAAATTCACTCAAGTGTATCTTTTTAAAACGAGTATTTTTAAGATAGATAAAGATACACTTAAGTGTATCTTTGAAAAATGAGTATTTTAAAGATACATTCATTTGGATATGAAAAGTGACCAGTTTAAATATGAACTGAAACAAGTACAGCAAATAAACTTTGTAAATAAACATATTTATTAACATTAAATAACATATCTACATGTACATTCAATGAAATCAAAGCATACAATCAGGCATTTTTAACAGCATGTTTCCCTGTCCCCATACTTTTTGGGTTACATTCATTTTTACAATGAAAAATAACATGTCAATAATATACATTATTAAACAATATCACAAAAATTGAAATGTGAAATCAAATATGTTTATAACAGAACATTGAACACAAAGAAAGAACTGAAAAAAGTAAGATTGTATTGAATAAATACAAACAAGAGATGTGTTTGTCAGAAACACAATGCCCCCTACTGCGCCGCTTTGAAATTAAATTTCTATTTATCATTTGGCAGGTATAGAAATTATCTCTCTTTAAAGCTTATTACTTCCATTGGATTTTGACCTCTGACCTTGAAGGATGACCTTGACCTTGCACCACTCAAAATGTGCAGCTCAATGAGATACACATGCATGCTAAATATCAAGTTGCTTTCTTCAATATTGCAAAAGTTATGACCAATGCTTAAGTTTTCGGACCGATAGACAGACAGACGGACAGTTCAACTGCTATATGAGACCCTACCGGGAGCATAAAAATAAGTTAATTTTGTTGCAACAGGTGCAAATCTATATAACAAAGTGAAAACAATGGTTAAATAATCATTTTAACAGCACATTTTATTTACAAAGACTTCAGTCTACTTGTACATCAGCCGCAGACGCCTTAAACAACCTCTCATCTTTTCTTCAACATCAACCAGAGGCTTGTCAAAGGTTTTGGCTATGACATCTGAAAAAATATAATAGACTATTCATTTTAAAAACATGCCAAAAAAAAATAAATCTGTTCTTAAATAGAAAATACTCTAGCCAGAAAAAGAGGTTAAATATTTGCATATTAAGAAATCAACACAAATGAGTTAAGAACTGATTTTCCTGGAGACAGTGACTAGAGACACGGACAAAGTTTTTCAATCCCTGTCTTCATGAGTTAAAAAACTATTGTTAAATGTCACTTGGATAATAAAAACTCCCCCTTTTCACAAATGATGTAATATAATGATCATTTATGCGACTGTAAACAGTAAGTGATCTGAAAAATATTTGTAGGTTGTGTATTGAATTTCTATACGGATAACTGGTACTTCAAATTTTTATGATGAAGAAAAAGTTCCAATGATTGCATTTCTCTCAGCAGCGGGGAGGCTTGGTCTTGGTGACCCCGTTGTGGTTGTTGCTCCCTTCATGGAGCAAGTCACAAATTTGTGGGGAGTGAATAGTCGGCACATGGCCTGTGCGATGGCCTTCACCTCCCTGGTTTCATGCTGGATTTCAGCTTTAATGATACTCTGGAACCAAAAAAAGAGAGGAGTTTTGACAAAATATTTACAATTGGTAATTTTCCAAAGCTTGTAATTTACTTTCATCTCATTTCAAACTCTAAAAATATTTGTCATATATATTGGTCAGAATTGTGACGCTTTTAAAATGCAATAACCTGTATAGTTTTACCTCTCAACAAATCCAGCTTTTTTGTTCAAGGACAGGGCCAAATTGCCCACTTCAGTTCCCCTCAGGTTGGCCAGCTCGTGCAGGGTAAAAGCCTGGTGTAAAAGTCCATACATCAGGTAGTATGATTACCCCTTTTGCTCTTGGGGCAAGAGTTTAACCTTCAAAATTAAAATATGAGGGAAAGAAATCTGTTCAGTAATAACCAGAAATATCTATAAATAACAATATGACAATAATCATAAAACACAACCACAATTATTAACTGTACACAACATTTACACTTTGTCATGTGTATGTTTATCTATTTTTGCTTCAAATTGTGTTGTTTTTCCTTTAAATTGCAATACATTAACTTATCAATTTACATTTCCCAGTGACAATACATAAATATAATAATGATCATAATTAACTCAATAAACTAAATAAAAAAAGGATGAAGAAATGACAATACAAACCTGTTAAAACTGTTCTTCAGTATTCCAAAAAACAACAACAGTTGAACCTCTTTTCCAACAAACTTATTGTTGATTTCCAAATTGTAGTAAAAAACGGTATCGGGTCCGTTCGCCCTAGTTACACGTTCGCCCTGGGTCCGTGCGCCCTGGGTTCGTTCGCCCTATATTATCATTTGCATATCGGGGTATGAACAGTTGATTGTTCACACATATAAGCAAGTTTGAACATTAAGTTTCCATTAATTAATATAGAAAGCAAGTAGTGAAAATTACTGGCCTTTGTTACAAACACGCTTACGAGTTAAAGAGCGCCGTCTTGATTTTTCACACATGTAAGCAAGTTTGTACCTTAGATTTCATCATTAATTAATATAATTAGCAATTAGGGAATATTACTGGCCTTTGTTACAAATACGCTTACAAGTTAAAGAGTGCCGTCTTTTATATTTCGGTAACACTTTTTTGTTTGATGTGTTCGGAATAACCTAACTGTGAATTATCCCAGTATATAAAATGGAGCTCAAATATCTGGTTCTATTATTTCAAAAATGAATAATGATGTGCATTTCGTGCAATTTGGAAATAAAATTTAGGCGGAACATATAGTTGCCAGTTTGTCCTTCCTTACTTGCTTCCGTCACACTTTTGTTACCCTTTCTCATAGCGCCTTCAATACTTTACCAATCTCTTTCATATTTGGCATGTAGGTATCTTGCATGGACCTCTACCTTTTGATGAGGTGTGAGGTCACTGGAGTCAAGGTCAAAGTCACCGAGGCTAATAAAAGATTTTTCCGTCACAATTTTGTTACAGTTTCTCATTGCCCCTTCAATATTCTACCGATCTCTTACATATTTGGCATGTAGGTACTTTGCATGGACCTCTACCTTTTGATGAGGTTTGACGTCACTGGGATCAAGGTCACCACTAGGGGTAATAATAGATTTTCTGTCACACTTCAGGGCTCAACATTAACGGTTGTCCTATTGCCCCTGGCAAGTAAAAGTTGGGTCTGGGCAAGTTACTTTATAATCTAGTTGTCCGCCCGGTCAAGTGCAAAAAAGAGCAAAGCATTTAATTTAAACTTTAATTAGACTTTAATTGCTGTAATCATTTTGTTAAATGTGCAAAAATAAAAAAGGTTTTGTGGTGTATCATTTTGATCTTTATTAAAAAATATGAGGTTAACAGTTAATGTGATATTTCATGTTTGGGCAAGCGGCTTTACGTTCAGGGCAAGTAGATTTTCTAAGTACTTGCCCGGAAGGGCAAGTTGGATTTTAGGTTAATGTTGAGCCCTGCACTTCTGTTACAGTTTCTCATAGCACCTTCAATATTTTACTGATCTCTTACATATTTGGCATGTAGGTACCTTGCATGGAACTCTACCTTTTGATGAGGTTTGAGGTCACTGGGGTCAAGTTCAAGGTCACTGAGGCTAATAATAGATTTTCTCAAGGTCTCACTTTTGTTACAGTTTCTCATAGCGCCTTCAATATTTTACCAATCTCTTACATATTTGGCATGTAGGTACCTTGCATGGACCTCTACCTTTTAATGAGGTTTGAGGTCACTGGGGGTCAAGTTCAAGGTCACCGAGGCTAAAAATAGATTTTTTCAAGGTCACACTTTTGTTACAGTTTCTCAGAGCGCCTTCAATATTTGACCGATCTCTTATATATTTGGGATGTAGGTACATTGCGGTTGAGGTCACTGGGTCAAGGTCACCGAGGCTAATAAAAGATTTTCTCAAGGTCACACTTTTTTTTCCACACAATTAAACCATATACACTGTAACTCCAATATAGTGCGGTCCGTTTTAACGCTGTGTCCAATATACCGCGAGGGTCCTTGGATCCCGTATTTTCTCCAACCTTCCATTTCTGATTCAAATCCATGTTATGCATCTTCATGTATTTTCATAAATTCAAAGAAGCCAGCGATCACAGCTTGATTGCTTTTTCCGTCTGTTTACCTGATTTTAATCGATTAGAGGTTAAACAACACTAGACAGCTAATTGGTGTTAATCTGTTGTGTAATGCCAATAAAGGTGTGAAAACTCGCGGGTCGGTGTTTATAACATGTATTCCCTATCAGAGCGGTTCGGTGCGCTTATTTCAATAAGGCAAGTGCAAGCGGAATAATTATCAAATTAAAGTTATTTAAAACGATTACCTGTTTATGTTTTGTATTTTTCGTGTATTGTATTTCATTATATAAACTATGGCTGTGTAAGTGTGTTATCGTTTATTATATGCTACACATGCTTGATAAATAAAAATATCTTTGTGTGTGTTTAATGTTTCAGTACGTATACGAAAAATAAATTTTAAAATCCTGACGATTTATTTACATGCTAACCAGGGTTGGCACCAATCGACCGCCCCCGGTTTTAACCCGCAGTTTTTACCGGTTAAAACCGCCTCGGTCAATACTCCCGAAGTGGTCATTACTGGTCAATACTGGTCGATTGAACTTTACCCCCAATTTTAATTTATATTCCATGCCTAATTAAACAATATTGATAATATAAATTAAACAGACATGTTGCCAATAATGTCTTAAGCTATTAATACCCACTATGTTATACCTGTTCATGCAATTTGTAGGCCAATCTCTCAAAACTTTGCAAATAAATCAAAGTTGGTCAATATGATTTTTCTGGTTGATCAAACTTTTTTCGGCGTTAGCTGAATAAGCCAGCTTTTCACCCTGACTTGACCTTTGTAAGTGTCCAATAATACTCAAATAAAATTTCCCGCGGCTAGGTACGAATGAATACACTTCATTTATTCCATTGGCTGATTTGAGTATAACACCATAACATTGGAAACATATCCGCGTCTTTGTAACACTGTTTTACTGCATGAAACAATTTTATCTCTAATGAAAAGGCTCAATAGATAGAACAGTTTTACAATCAATTTTCGACATAAATACAGTTTGTGCGTTCACCTTTTATTTTCAGAGAATTACCAGCGCAAAAGCGTTTATACTAGTAGCTATGTTGTCATATTTAGTACTTACTTGCATTGCATTTCAACCCGCGAGGTTTCGGGTCAACTCCCGGCCATTTGTGAAAGTCAGAGTTTATATACAGTTCATCACCGGAGTTCGCAGAAGGGGTTGCGATCATTGTGGTACACCGGTCTTACTGACAATAACGTACTGATTGTAATGCATTGCATTCCAATCCGCAAGGTATCAAGGTCAGTCTGCGGTCAGTTGCAGAAATCTTTATATAAACGCCGTCTCGTAAACTTTGTGCACTTGAAGTCTGTTTTGATCAGAAAGATACTAAATAAAGATATTCGGCGATATTATTGTGGTATGTCAATCATCGATTTTTAATATGGTTTTAACATTTGCATGATAAGGACCAATTTTGATAAAAATAATTAGAAATATTTATCCATTTAGACCAGTTTATTAAGCATGAGCACAATAATTCACTATACTATAATTATGCAATTAAATAAGATTCGAGTATTGCCGGCTGACCTATATGCAATCGTTTATTTTCATGTTTCTTGTGTTTTTCTATTCTGTAAATATAGATATCTGAGTAATAATATCACATAAAGCAAAATAAGCCACGAAATCTGGCGCAACACCCCGTAATTGATTTGCTTATGATGTAGCTAAGAACTGCGCAGAAAAAGGCATCCGCTACTTTTTATCTCATAAAGATAACTTTTGATCGTTCATAAACATCGACCACAATCAACGCCGTATATCTTTTTAAAAGATATTTCTTGTTTCAATTCTAATGAATTATGATGCTCAGATAATTCTGTGCTTGATTCAACAAGAACCTGTCAATTACTGTGTATGATTTGTTCTTCATACCCCACTGTCCCCACAGTCTTCTAACAGTCTTCACACCTACATGTATACAGGTTGGGGCACCCAAAACTGATAATAGGGCCTTAAATGGCACCTTTTTGACACAATCTTTACTTGTCATGTATTCTTGCATTGATTTATTTAAATACTTTTTAAACAAAATAGTGAAAAAAACTTTAATTTTTATTGATAGAAGAATAAAAAACATAATAAGAAATAATTATTAAAAGAAAAAAATAATTGAAAAGACGAGTAGACCCACAATTGGAAAACATTATTTGTTGGCAAAATCAAGAACTTTGATTGTTTATTCATTTGAATACCAATTGGACTTTTTAATATGAAAGGGGAAAAAACCCTCTTAATACAGAAAGGAAACAAGTTAGAAGTAACTATTAAATTAATAGCAAGTACAATGTAATCTTCGGTATCCGGAGAAGCGCCCCCCCCCCCCCCTCATCAAATCGGTAGGGGCGGAGAGCTGCCCCCCATTTAGAGGCGGAGAACTGCCCCCCCGGTGTCATATTAGCATATTAGTTATTAGTTACGTAGTGAAAACAATACTTACGGGTAAGTTTACATTAACGCCGTACACATTTTATCCGGTAACAATTTAATTTCAGTACAAGTATATTACCATTTATCGAACTGAATAACACAAATTGTCTAGAGACATGTGATAATACTGTTTAACGCCCTTGGTACGCATCTGCACCACTCACTATACATGAATGCCATGTAAAAGTCGTGTTTTAATAAGAGCGCAAAAACATAGTCGAGATCCACACAGGAAACGCGTGCGTGTTAATACTGGCCATGTGTCGCAACTAAATATAGACATACATAAATACACGCATTACATGCATACATACATTCACAGTTACAATCATACATACATACATTCAGACATACATTAAAAAATATATACATGCTTACATAAACTTTCAAAACATACATTCATACATACATACATTCATACATACATACATGTACATACATACATTCATACATATATACATTCACAGGTACAAACATACATACATTCAAACATGTATGCATTCTTACATAAACAAGACACTCAAACACTACTTCAATCGCACAAGTCCGCCAACAACGTTCAAAAACTGACTCACACTCTTCTTTTTTAAGTCAACTATCTGCCCTCCTCCCCCCCCCCAAAAAAAAAAATATATAAAAATATACGAAATAGATGTAGGATATAATATGATCGGTAATTGATAAGTATTAATAATAGAAAGTATGTGCTTTTTTAATAATCTGAATGTACAGTTGTCACATTTAATGTCTCTTTTACACTTGTGGTCGGTGTTTTCACGGGTAGTTAGGTGTGAAAGGTCCTATATACAACAAACAATAATTAAAATGGCAAAACATTAATCACACTTAATTATGCAGGCAGAGAACTTGTTATCTTTAACGATAAGCACCGCGATCTTTTAATCTTTTAATTGGTAGACCGGACCGACCTTAATTGTTAAGAACTTGTTAGCTTTGAATAAAGCCGCATACGGGTTTATTGCATTGAACCGTTCAAATCCGTTATTGGCGAAAACAAACAAATAAATTATTGTTTTCAGCTTGCACAAGGATGGATTAAATTGCATGCTAATTGTTTGTTTTAATTACGGGGAAAATATCAAATAATTCAGCCGCGAAAACTTTTATTAGCAAAAAGTGATTTGTTTTTCTTTGTTCACATAGACGAAAATCACGTGATTATCAAGATGGCGACGTCCATGCCGAGGCAGGTATTTTTTTGCCATTTTATAACTTTTATTACTTGTACAACTTTATATAACTTTTGAAATTTCACTCAATTTCCAGACATAATAGCAAGAAAGTTACTGGCGTTATTGTCATTATAATACTCGCTTTATATATCGCAGCGAAATTTCTTTAATTAGGGGGCACTTCTCCGGGTCATCAATTCTGACAGGGGGGCAGTTCTCCGCCCCTTATTAATCAGCAGGAGGGCTGTTCTCCGCCCTATAAAAAAACAGTGAGGGGGCAGTTCTCCGCCCAGTGAAAAATCTTTGGGGGGGCAGTTCTCCGGGGGGGGGGGGCACTTCTCCTAGAGCCGTAATCTTCTTGTGTGAGTGATATGACATAGCCTAAGGGCAGATTTGCTTAATTGTCGATATCAGAGACATAACATTGCATGCATTTTATTACCAACTAAGAGGCCAGATTTATAACCCTAGAATACAGAAGAGTTCTGTTTGTCCATCTGCTTATCAAATAGATATATATATCAATAGAAAAGTGAAATGCTATGGTACCTACAATAGTAATAATACTTTAGTAACAGATGTGATACACTGAGATAAAGATATTGCCTTAGTCCTTATGTATTTGAGGCTGTTTCCATAAATAATAAAGAAGTAACTTTTTACAGCTTTAAAGATTTTTTTTTACAATAAATAACTCTGAGAAATTTTTTTATCAATTACAGAATAATTATTGATTTAATATAAAATGGCTCCTTTGTAATGTTTAAATGCTACAATTTTCAATCGACCAGTATTGACCGGTTTGACCGGGTATTGACCGCTGGCCCGGTCAATACACAATTGACCGGTCAATACCCTTCCCGAAAAAGTGTGTAAAATGCGCATTTAATGCGCATTAAATGCCCATTTAATGCGCATAAAACGCAGCGGTATTGGCACCGTATTATTCACTTTACCAAGTGCATTTTTCTGTGCAAAAAAGTGTGTTTTTTCTGCATTTTTCTCTCAAAAAATACACTTTTCAAGTGTATTAATGCGCTTAAGTGTATTTTTAAGTGTATTTAAGTGTACTAAAGTGCACTAATACGCTTCAGTTTTATTTGTTCCCCAGAAACTGCACTTCAAGTGTATTTAAGTGCATTTTAACTGCGTTAATGAAGTGCATTAATACACTCAAGTGTATTTTTTTATGCTAAAAAATACGCTCAAGCGTATTTTTGAGTGTATTAGTACACTTAAAATACACTCAAGTGTATTTTATAAAAAAATACGCTCGAGCGTATTTTTAAGCGTATTAGTGCACTTAAAATACACTCAAGTGTATTTTATAAAAAAAAAGCTCAAGTGTATTTTTAAGCGTATTAATGCACTTAAAATACACTCAAGTGTATTTTATTTAAAAAAATACGCTCGAGTGTATTTTTAAGCGTATTAGTGCACTTAAAATACACTCAAGTGTATTTTATTAAAAATATGCTCAAGTGTATTTTTAAGCGTATTAGTGCACTTAAATTCACTCAAGTGTATCTTTTTAAAACGAGTATTTTTAAGATAGATAAAGATACACTTAAGTGTATCTTTGAAAAATGAGTATTTTAAAGATACATTCATTTGGATATGAAAAGTGACCAGTTTAAATATGAACTGAAACAAGTACAGCAAATAAACTTTGTAAATAAACATATTTATTAACATTAAATAACATATCTACATGTACATTCAATGAAATCAAAGCATACAATCAGGCATTTTTAACAGCATGTTTCCCTGTCCCCATACTTTTTGGGTTACATTCATTTTTACAATGAAAAATAACATGTCAATAATATACATTATTAAACAATATCACAAAAATTGAAATGTGAAATCAAATATGTTTATAACAGAACATTGAACACAAAGAAAGAACTGAAAAAAGTAAGATTGTATTGAATAAATACAAACAAGAGATGTGTTTGTCAGAAACACAATGCCCCCTACTGCGCCGCTTTGAAATTAAATTTCTATTTATCATTTGGCAGGTATAGAAATTATCTCTCTTTAAAGCTTATTACTTCCATTGGATTTTGACCTCTGACCTTGAAGGATGACCTTGACCTTGCACCACTCAAAATGTGCAGCTCAATGAGATACACATGCATGCTAAATATCAAGTTGCTTTCTTCAATATTGCAAAAGTTATGACCAATGCTTAAGTTTTCGGACCGATAGACAGACAGACGGACAGTTCAACTGCTATATGAGACCCTACCGGGAGCATAAAAATAAGTTAATTTTGTTGCAACAGGTGCAAATCTATATAACAAAGTGAAAACAATGGTTAAATAATCATTTTAACAGCACATTTTATTTACAAAGACTTCAGTCTACTTGTACATCAGCCGCAGACGCCTTAAACAACCTCTCATCTTTTCTTCAACATCAACCAGAGGCTTGTCAAAGGTTTTGGCTATGACATCTGAAAAAATATAATAGACTATTCATTTTAAAAACATGCCAAAAAAAAATAAATCTGTTCTTAAATAGAAAATACTCTAGCCAGAAAAAGAGGTTAAATATTTGCATATTAAGAAATCAACACAAATGAGTTAAGAACTGATTTTCCTGGAGACAGTGACTAGAGACACGGACAAAGTTTTTCAATCCCTGTCTTCATGAGTTAAAAAACTATTGTTAAATGTCACTTGGATAATAAAAACTCCCCCTTTTCACAAATGATGTAATATAATGATCATTTATGCGACTGTAAACAGTAAGTGATCTGAAAAATATTTGTAGGTTGTGTATTGAATTTCTATACGGATAACTGGTACTTCAAATTTTTATGATGAAGAAAAAGTTCCAATGATTGCATTTCTCTCAGCAGCGGGGAGGCTTGGTCTTGGTGACCCCGTTGTGGTTGTTGCTCCCTTCATGGAGCAAGTCACAAATTTGTGGGGAGTGAATAGTCGGCACATGGCCTGTGCGATGGCCTTCACCTCCCTGGTTTCATGCTGGATTTCAGCTTTAATGATACTCTGGAACCAAAAAAAGAGAGGAGTTTTGACAAAATATTTACAATTGGTAATTTTCCAAAGCTTGTAATTTACTTTCATCTCATTTCAAACTCTAAAAATATTTGTCATATATATTGGTCAGAATTGTGACGCTTTTAAAATGCAATAACCTGTATAGTTTTACCTCTCAACAAATCCAGCTTTTTTGTTCAAGGACAGGGCCAAATTGCCCACTTCAGTTCCCCTCAGGTTGGCCAGCTCGTGCAGGGTAAAAGCCTGGTGTAAAAGTCCATACATCAGGTAGTATGATTACCCCTTTTGCTCTTGGGGCAAGAGTTTAACCTTCAAAATTAAAATATGAGGGAAAGAAATCTGTTCAGTAATAACCAGAAATATCTATAAATAACAATATGACAATAATCATAAAACACAACCACAATTATTAACTGTACACAACATTTACACTTTGTCATGTGTATGTTTATCTATTTTTGCTTCAAATTGTGTTGTTTTTCCTTTAAATTGCAATACATTAACTTATCAATTTACATTTCCCAGTGACAATACATAAATATAATAATGATCATAATTAACTCAATAAACTAAATAAAAAAAGGATGAAGAAATGACAATACAAACCTGTTAAAACTGTTCTTCAGTATTCCAAAAAACAACAACAGTTGAACCTCTTTTCCAACAAACTTATTGTTGATTTCCAAATTGTAGTAAAAAACGGTATCGGGTCCGTTCGCCCTAGTTACACGTTCGCCCTGGGTCCGTGCGCCCTGGGTTCGTTCGCCCTATATTATCATTTGCATATCGGGGTATGAACAGTTGATTGTTCACACATATAAGCAAGTTTGAACATTAAGTTTCCATTAATTAATATAGAAAGCAAGTAGTGAAAATTACTGGCCTTTGTTACAAACACGCTTACGAGTTAAAGAGCGCCGTCTTGATTTTTCACACATGTAAGCAAGTTTGTACCTTAGATTTCATCATTAATTAATATAATTAGCAATTAGGGAATACTACTGGCCTTTGTTACAAATACGCTTACAAGTTAAAGAGTGCCGTCTTTTATATTTCGGTAACACTTTTTTGTTTGATGTGTTCGGAATAACCTAACTGTGAATTATCCCAGTATATAAAATGGAGCTCAAATATCTGGTTCTATTATTTCAAAAATGAATAATGATGTGCATTTCGTGCAATTTGGAGGTACGACCTAGACAACATGCGGTTACATGCGACGTTTGTGAACGTTGGCAGCATCGGCTTTGTGGAACTGGTTAGTTTAATTTAATTTGTCAATTGTATATAATAAAAACATATCGTACATACTTTTTCTATGATGAAGAAATGACAATACAAACCTGTTAAAACTGTTCTTCAGTATTCCAAAAAACAACAACAGTTGAACCTCTTTTCCAACAAACTTATTGTTGATTTCCAAATTGTAGTAAAAAACGGTATCGGGTCCGTTCGCCCTAGTTACACGTTCGCCCTGGGTCCGTGCGCCCTGGGTTCGTTCGCCCTATATTATCATTTGCATATCGGGGTATGAACAGTTGATTGTTCACACATATAAGCAAGTTTGAACATTAAGTTTCCATTAATTAATATAGAAAGCAAGTAGTGAAAATTACTGGCCTTTGTTACAAACACGCTTACGAGTTAAAGAGCGCCGTCTTGATTTTTCACACATGTAAGCAAGTTTGTACCTTAGATTTCATCATTAATTAATATAATTAGCAATTAGGGAATATTACTGGCCTTTGTTACAAATACGCTTACAAGTTAAAGAGTGCCGTCTTTTATATTTCGGTAACACTTTTTTGTTTGATGTGTTCGGAATAACCTAACTGTGAATTATCCCAGTATATAAAATGGAGCTCAAATATCTGGTTCTATTATTTCAAAAATGAATAATGATGTGCATTTCGTGCAATTTGGAGGTACGACCTAGACAACATGCGGTTACATGCGACGTTTGTGAACGTTGGCAGCATCGGCTTTGTGGAACTGGTTAGTTTAATTTAATTTGTCAATTGTATATAATAAAAACATATCGTACATACTTTTTCTATATATTTTAATGTTCCTGGAGGTTTTCATTATTTCCATTTTATGTAACTGGTAACGGGATCTTCATTTACATACGATAAATTATTTAGTTCTTAATAATTAATCATTCTGTCCATTACGGTCTTAGTGAATGTTGTCTCTATCGTATTTCATTTTCAATTAGCATTAAATGCTACCATTCTTCGACTTATGCGAATTAGCGTTAAGCGCTAATATTCTTTGATCCATAATAGATGTAAATAATTAAAGAAGCTTACGTTTGCGTTCATTTGGTAAACAATTTAGATTGGAATTTGCTACTCGCTCTCTTATCTTACTAAGCTGTTTTCTTATAGTACATCAAGGTAGTTTTCAATATGTTAGAGTTTGTAGCTCACCTAGCACAAAAAGTATACTGATGTGGTTTTGTGAAAACTGGGCTTAATGCGTGATACGGACTGCGCAATTCCTTAAGTAATTCTAACAATATACAATAGTTATTAAGTATTTCTAACAATATACAATAGTTATTCTAAACAATATGCAATAATTATTTTAAACAATATGCAATAGTTATTATTTTTAAAAACAATATGCAATAGTAATTATAAAATTTTGTTAATTGAAATTAATTAAAAATTTATTAATTATGATTAATTAAAATTATTAAATAAGTGAAAATGAAAATTTAAATATTACAAATATTTCATAAGATTGTGATTTTAATTGGATTACAAACATCTCAATAAAATATAACTATTCAGTACTTATTATTTTATCATTATTACTAGCTATAATCATTTATAATAAACTATTTGGAACTGGTGAGTATGTAAACTCTAAATTATAATTTACACAATATAAAGTGCATCATTTATTATTTTATATATAAGCTGTATATATTAAATTTATAAATTATTTGTACATTAATATGTGTATTATAGTCATTAAGATTATGAGATTTTGAGTGTAACTTCTTGCGTTGTTTATGGTTCTTTCATTCAGCAATATATAACCACCGTCTGTCAGATTATCTAATTTCTTTTATTCTTGTCGATCCCTGCATAGTCAAATAAATTTAAAATTCATATAAACATCATTTAATCTCAATCAAAACATCATCAATATTCAATTTACTAAACTGATCAACTTCCAATAATTCTCGCGTGTATTGCGCTGTGTGAAGTAGCAACTGGCCTTTATTGATCGTTGTCGATTTATTAAGAGATTTAAGAGATAACGGGCTGTGTTAATTGATTGATTGAGTGTCGTATTAACCTAATATAGTTAACATTGAGAACAATTACTAAATCATATAGAAATTAGTTATGTAGAATATGATTATTAAGTTGAAACTATTATCCTAAAGAGTATACTAAATATTGATGCATGCATAAATCATGTTTATAAAACAGAACTGTTATTATAATTTTTTTTTTTTATAGAAATTATCTTTAATATGATTATTAGCGTATGATTAAGTAAATAAACATAAATTATGTAAATGAAACAGAGCGGTTTATTTTAAATTGTGTAGAAATTGGCCTCAAAGAAAATGTTCAATTATACAAAAACATAAAGGTATAAGATAATTATTGTTTAATTATATAAATATTAAAATGGTTAGCAGCGCAATTTAAAGGCCAATTTCGTAAATTATGTAAACGGTCTCCAAATGGAGAGATAAAATGTCAATTTATAGTATAACCTTAGTCGATTTCGTCCGCCTTTTCAATTAAAAAGACCATTATTGTATAAGCAAACCAAAATGACCGATATATATGATAAATTACATCTTCGGTGATAGGTTTCTCTTTCGTAATTGACATATTATCACGACTAAATGTACGTTAGAGTAAGAGTATCTTTGCTTGATGTATTAATTCCATACATTATTTTATTAGAATTTCGTACGGATGGATTTGAACGGATTGTATTATACTATATTCTGTATTGTTGTTCTTTCACTGTATTTGTTTCATGTACGTATGATGTATTGATTAATGTTAAGGTGTAACATAAAGTTTTCATTAATTAATATAATAAACAATAAGAGAACATTACTGGCCTTTGACGGCTTTGTTACAAACGCGCTTACACGTTTAAGAGCGCCATCTTGATTTTTCACACATGTAGGCTAGTTTGTAGCTTAAGTTGTCATTTATATATTAAAATGTTAAAAAGATAACAAATTTCATTATATTTATTGCTTCCCTGCTTTGATAATTAAATTTAGGGCGAACGGACCCAGGGCGAACAGGATTTAGGGCGAACAGGATTTAGGGCGAACAGAAATTAGGGCGAACGGACCCGGATTCGTAAAAAACACATTGTTTTTATCACACAATACTTCATGCTGACAGTATTTCAATACATTTCACAGAACAATTATAAGTCTTAATGTTGATTTAATTTAGCTCAATATTCAATTGCTGAAACCAGCTTGTTTTTCAAAAGTTGTTGTTTCCAAATTATTTCCTGTGCAAAAATGTGAACCAATCAAAAGTCTTATACCTCATTCCAGCCTTATGTCTGGGCAAACCCTCAGTAGTCTTATCTCTAGATAATCAGTACCCTGTTTAGCTCTGAATGCCAGACAGATTGTTATCTGTTTATTGTTAGTGGTGTGAAAAGGGGTGTTTTTAGCATAGGTGCGTTTACGCACCTATGCTCATGGTATATACCACATTTCAAAAATCCACATCGATTGGTTACCCTTTATGAAGCCTTACCTGATCAAAAATCAGACGAAATATCTATTTAATTTAGTATATGGTCATTCTTACAATTTTTTTTTTGGAAACGTTTTTCTAACGTTTTTTTCCAAGAATATTGCTGACACCGTTTTTAGTGAATTTTTCTAAGACCGTTTTATGTCAAAAAATCTTCTTATAACCTAAAACAAATTTCGTTCGTAAAACAATTCTATCTGCACTATAAATCTCAATCTCCTACGCAGTGGCCTCCCTTATACTAGAAGTTACTGACCGGGCGAAGCAAGGGAAGTAACTGCTGTGAGGAGTTTCTATAAAAATCTGCATTCAGAAATCTGTATTCAGAACTCAATCTGTTGTGCACGTCTGCATCTAACGCTTACCACAAGTTTTACGACAAATTCTTGACGCAGACGAATAGGGTAGCGTCTATTTTCATTTGTGAAAACAATAGTTCTATACAGATCTGTCCGTGCTTAAATTTTGAAAGGCTTGGGTAATTATTTTTCATAAGCGTTTCAAACACTGATGTAAATGGAAAGATTATCTATTTAAATAGTCGGTAATTGTTTGAAATTATTGATTTGAGAAATTCGCGGATGGCGATATCGAACTACATTATACCACGTGACGCCATTCTTCCCTGTATCTTGCACCTATGCTTTTAACGCCATCGGCGCTCTCGTTAGGTATTGTCTTGTTATTTGGTTGACTGTTTATGTAACACAGGTTATGTTTAGCATCTTATTATTTTATTGCAAATTAAGAAAATGGATATGATGGTTTCATATGAAAATATCAAAATCTTGCATAACTTATATACACAAATAAATAGATTTTTTCCAAAATAATGTGACCAATACCATAATTATTTAAATATGCAGATTTAGCAAGTAAATACTGTTTTAAACAAATATAAACAATCATATAAGATTGTTTTAAAATTTAAAAAAAATAAAATAATTTTAAGACATTAAACAATCATAAGATATTGTTTATAATAAAAACAAATATAAAGAAAAAAAATCAAAGTGAAACACAAACTCTTTCATTTTCAGGTATAAAACTAAGTTTGATCATTTTTATAGTTTTTGGCAGTGATACTTGTTGTCCATCTGTGAACCTTATACTTATTTTTAAGAAGATACACTTGTACAGAAAGCGTTTTTTTTGACAAATAAGAATATACACTTAAATGCACAAAAATGCACTTCTTGCATAAAAAGATACGCTTTGTCTACAAAAGATACACTTGTTTTGAAAAAGATACACTTCTTAGATAAAAAAGTACAGAAAAATACGCTTGAAGAAAATGAAGATACAGAAAAAATGCACTTTAGTGCACTTACTAATGAAAAAGGTGCAGAATTAATACACTTTTAGTAAAAAGCGCAGAAAAATACACTTTTTTAAGCGTATTTTGGTAAAAAGCGTATTTTATTTTGGGAAAGGTATGCCAACCCTGATGCTAAC
Organism: Dreissena polymorpha; assembly: GCF_020536995.1. Classification (NCBI taxonomy): domain Eukaryota; kingdom Metazoa; phylum Mollusca; class Bivalvia; order Myida; family Dreissenidae; genus Dreissena; species Dreissena polymorpha. The sequence continues at coordinate 99,746,919 of NC_068360.1, read as the reverse complement.
GCAGTGTAATAGTTAACAGAGATGCACTTAAATTTTTGCCCGTTATCAGAAAGTCCACGGAAAGCACGTTTTTTACATGCTGCGTATGACGCAATAAAACATTTCTTTGTACATGTATCGTATTGCATTCAATCTAAATTTAAATTCGCTCGTCCAATGAAAGCTGTGTCCCATAATGCACTGTACTGATTTTTCTGAAAAATGGCGTAGGCATATGAATTTGTTTACGAAGTTCGTAAACATTTTTCGTGTCATAAATGTTAAACATTATTTTTTCGTAAGTGGTGTAATTATATTGGATTATCGGATAAATGTGCACATTAGAAAAGCGGTATGTATACTGTTATCGTTCGATTCGGTTTATATATGCATGTATTTGCGGATGACAACACAGCATGACAATACACAGGACCTATATTATAGGCTATACTATACCTGGTTTGATAGCCCCTTAAATAAATAAGCTCAAAACTTATAACGCTGTCCGTTTATAACGCTGTTGCGTGGCTTGGACCCCGTCATCCGCGTTATATTGGAGTTACAGTGTATCGACAAATCATCATTGGGGAGCATCTATCAGTTTTACTGATATCCTTGTTTTAAATATTTGTTTTGCACAGTCATTCCAGTCCAAAATGCTACTTCCTGTCAAAATAAACAAAATGGCGGACACACTGTTATGATTACACTGAAGAACACAATGTAAACCATTTTTCCATTGTTAATAGGATCTGAACAATGTAAAAGCTCTGCATTTCGTGTTTTAAACATATTTCATAATTATTTCCCCCCAAAAATTGAGTTTGAAATGGAAAACAATATTCAAATTGAGGTAAATATTGATTTGCACATGACTTGTAAATCTACTTTCACTTTTACACTGAACTTAGTTGAACAAATTGAAACAATTACTTTTGTTTCAACTTGGCGATCACTTACCAGTAAAATGATTTTTATAATGTTTGAAACTGGGTTAAATGCATTAGGGTGTAAACTGTCTTTAAAAACATAGTGGGCAATCATATTTATTTTAAATATGTAGAACAATTGTAGACCTTGGTTTTAGACCTGTTCTATATGTGTTCTTATTCCCCATTAGAACTTTTGTAGAACTTACTAATTTGAAAATTGAAGTATAATTATCATTTTCTGAATTAGTTTATTTTAAATATGTAGAATAATTGTAGAACAATTGTAGACCTTGGTTCTAGACCTGTTCTATATGTGTTCTTATTCCCCATTAGAACGTTTGTAGAACTTACTGATTCTTAAAGAGTTCTAAATGTGTTCTAGAACTACATTTGGGGTAACTAGGTCAAAGGTCAAGGTCACTGTGACCTCTACAAAAAATAAAATAATAAATTTCTGACAAGCTTTCGTAGCCAAGCGTGGCACCCGTTATGCGGTGCTCTTGTTAGAAATTTCTTGAACTTAGTTTGTCCTTGAAATGTTCTAAAAATGTTTTTGAATATTATTGGAACAGTTTCAGAACTAAGCCATGTTTCACAAATGTTCTGGATTTATACTAGAAAACTGTTTTGGAACAATTCCAGAACATACGTTCTAGAATGCAAATATGGAACATTCTAGAACTGCTCTTGATGTTCTAGAACAGTTCCAGAACCGTTCCAATATCTAGAAAACATTTTTGCAGGGGTTTGGCATGGCTTCCTCTTATGTTATAATGATTGCAAGTACATTAAAAAAAATCTGGAGGGGATGTCACCTTCTGGGATGCTTGACAACCCTGTAATTAGGTCAAAAGGTCAAAGAGTGCATTTTGCTTTAAAAATAGGGTTTTTCTGATTTCTGATCACGCGCGGGAGGTACAAACATTGTCATAATACAGTAATGACCAGTAACGTCGATATCCGATTTGCTTCCCATTCAGTAATGGATAATAAGTATTTAAACGACAGTAGTGTTTCTTTTTTGGAAATGTCAAAATTGAAGTCTTTTGTTATTATTACTATTACTATTTTTATTAATAATTACACATAACAAATCTAACACTGATATATATGTATGTCACACGTTTAATACATGATTAAAGTCTAAATACACCATTCAGATGTACAGCCGCCTATACAAATGGGTCCAGTAGCTAACATCCTTAAAAGACATGAAAAACAGACTTTGTCAGCTGTATGGTAATGAAGGAACCTATACAAACGGCTTGACATATGCAATATTCTTCTGAAAAACATTATTCATGTTCTTGTTTTTTCGGCATGCTTCATAGATTTAACAAATAAAAGTAATGTATTCAGTGATTCATTTTGAAATCTGCATCAATGAGTCTCTGGGACTCCCAGATTGTGTCTTTGTAAATTCATTACAAATAATCAACTTAACATGATACACCTTAGCCAGGCGCTCTTTTATACAATTTTACAGCTAAAAACAGAAATATGTTTATAGCAAGTAAAATCTATATTTGTTTTACTTTTAATAACAAACAGTGAAACATACAACATCATAAACAGAGAACTTTTAACATCTTTAACAATTTGGACTGACTAGACTTTTAATAAATTGGATGACTAGTGTTTATAATTTTTTGGCCAAAATTAGCCCTTTCAAACAGTTTGACAAAGTACAATTTCTCCTTTGGTCAAAAAGTTTACAACTTCAATACAGATTTAGTGTAACAACACTCATACTGTGTTTAAGGTGTATATAGCCTTCTCGCTTTGTTTTTTCTCCAAACAGGGAGAGCTTTTCCACAAATTCATTCAGGGCAAAATTGCACAACTTCACTCTCATGAGTTTGTCTTGTTTCCCTACAGTTAACCTGTTCCTGAATTTGGTCAAGACCTTATTATCCCCACGCTTTTTGGAGAAAAAGTAAGGATATTGTGGTGATGTCCGTTTGTCCGTCCATCCGCCCTGGCCACCTGCTTCTCCTACACTATTAGCACTAGAACCTTGAAACTTACAAACATGGTAGCTATGACACGGGGTGGAATCATTGCGACCATAACGCTCGTGTTGTGTGCGTAAAATGTCGCAATGCAGCTTCCGTTGTGGTGGCAATTTCGAAAAATGGATGCAAACGGTGAGTACGATTTCGTTTTTCACGTTTCCCAAAGACATATGGACCTTAATTTAAAATTCGGGGAATGCTATTCGATACGAATATTAATATTGTTTACTATTCTGGCAATTCTTGAGAAAAATCCGATATCCTAACCTCAAGGAATTTACAAAGGTTGGTTCATGTGATGTTGACAATGAACAAGTCGAATATTTTTACGATAGTATTATATTTTTGTACAGAAAATCCCATTTTGTATTCGTTTTTTTTAATAACTATGCTCGATTACAGAAAATATCGTTACCTCTGCTGAAATGAAGGCGTTGTACCCGTTGTTGTGTAAATGGTGTGGTCGCGAGCACATGTTGTGGTCGCAATATATTGTTGTGGTCCTGATGTGAAGTAGCTTATATAAGAACAAACGTGAGGGCAGTAGTGTAACAAGAATAAAAGTTGGTAATATTTCATTTAAACAACTGAAATTATACAATTATGTTGCACGGAAACCTCGCTTTACGAACACTCGGAGTAAACATTATTTTATTATTTTATTTTTTATTGCAGATGGAAATTTTCAAGGAAAGCCGAACGAAAGGATTGTTCCTATACAGTATCAAACGGATTTCTTACAATACAAAAGTCCGTGGAAAAACATCTTTTAATCGGACGTTAAATACCAGTACGCCTGTTAAAAAGGGTGGTGGAAAACGATTATTGTAACATTTCACTTTTTCGATAAAAAGGACCGTGTGCGTGTGTATACATGAGAGAAGTTGTACAGGCCGAGCAGGGACGGATCCTTGAGAGGGGAACAGCCCATCCGAGTACAGTTCGGTTATAAAATCAATGAAGAAAAGATACTGCCATCTAAACGTTTTTTTTCCCATGAAAATTAATAATATGTGTATGTGCAACTGTTAAACATTTCATAGTCCCTATGAGTTAATTTTAAAAGAACGTTTGAAAAAGCATCTTGAGGGTAAACAACTTACTTTAAAAACGTGTTTATTATTTAAAGCAAATGTATAGTTGCATATCTACCCTCACGCGGGCCTGGACGATCCTTTCATTATTACACTATTATGAAAGAAAGGATCATTTTATTTTCAAACTAGTTACATAACGTATAAAATACCTTTATTTTATGTGAAATGGACAATAGTTATACGCAGAATTAGATTTTATTAAATATACTTTCATTAATATAACGTGTCTTGTTCTTTGTTTTTAAATTCATGACGCTTAAAAGAAGCTTTCTCTACAATGGGTGTTACTCTCTTTTCTATATTTGTTTTCTTCAAAGTACCGGAACATGAAACATTTCTTTTTGAAACCATTTAAAGTATGTTACTTAGGTCTAAAGATTTGTTTGTTTTCCACTTACCCGACTAATCCTCCTTTTTCGTACCGACACGCAATTTGTTTGGTCATTTGAAATCCAGTTCACAGCGAAAAATACATTGTTTGTTTAACTTGATTATTGTTATCAAAATTATGACTGTGCCATATTTTAATTTTATAGAATTAATGTTGCAAACATATTTAGAAGACTTTGCGAAGTTGGAAATAACTTGCACAGGTAAAAAGTCGAATGAAAAAAAGTTTCACCGACCTACCTTCCCTAATTTTTGACAATGTTATCGGAAACAAAAAAACCTAATACATGAGTGTGGTCAAATTTCAACCTTGAATTGCATTTTGATATGTACATTTAAATTTATTAAGTTATAATTTAATCAAATATCAGAGGGAAAAGAAGTAAAATTATTGAGCACACTAGCATATATGTTATACAGTTTAATCTCAAACATATTCTTTTATCACAAAAGCATTATAGTTTATGCAGTTTAAAGTAAAACAAAAACAAACAAATTGTCAATAATTACATATAAAATATATAATGAAGCATACCAAAACATACATTAAAATATATACGTAATTAAAACATACATACAATGTAGGCGTAACACAAATACAATCAAACAGCTCGTTGGCTTCATTTCATTCCCAACATGCTCTTTGATAAAACTATTACAACGAATTGTAATTTTATTGTAATTGTACCTTTGTACCAATCTCTAGGATGGATACAACACGATGCTAAGTTACGGTATGTTGCTCTTCTATGGAAAAACACGTATGAATATTCAAAACAGTATCATATTGAATTATTAAACGAATAAAATAAACATACAAATATTGCAACACAAAAGGTTTCAAACATATTGTTACGAGAATTTTAGCTTGATCATAATTTCTGTTTTTCACAGAAAGTTCAATCCGCCTTTAAACTAAGAAATGGTTTAATTCATGCAATCAAATACTTTCATTGTTACATGAATGTAAACAGAAAAAACTACATGTACTTACATGTCTAAGAAAACAAAAAACAAAACATATTTATGGTTTGAGATTTAAAACAGTTTAATAGTAGTTTGTAAGAACATATTGCAAATGGAATAAAATTACAATATAGCTATAACGTTTTACACAGTTGTACAAGCACACTGACAATTGTGTTTAAAATTAAGCAAATGCAAAATATGTTGGATAACATTTGATCGATTGGAATTTAATTTTTGAAATTGCCCATAATCTAATAGTATGAGAAATGTATGACTTAAAATACCATAAAACAAAAAAATAACAACAATGTTCCTTTGTTAAAATAAATTAAAGTGGCATGGTCATATTATTTGCCAGACAATTGTTGTTTGTTTGAACTGTTAAATCCTATATTTTGTGACTGTTATGCCTACAGAAAAACATTTACGAAACTGACGTTTTGACAATTTCGACTTAGAATCCATATCTTCTTTGTGGACAGTTTACATATGCCTTCAATGGCTTGATTGCCATTCAAATTATTAGCCACATAGCTCACAAACGAATTTGTGATTGGTGTGTTTCGCTCTCATATGATTAGATAAAGGTTGTTTGGATCGGAATTTCTTGTTGCACTGTTCACATATGACTTGTAGTTTTTGTCTGCCACACACAGCCACGTGTCGTTCAATACTTCGTTTGTACGAATACTCCTTGCAACAATTTTCAGACTTGTTTTTTTCCGTTACCATGAGACTGGCTCATATGTTCATTAATGTTTCGCCTGCAAGCGAAGTGTTTGTTGCATACCAAACTCGAATGAGGCCGTTTGTTCAAGTGTACGACGTGTTGATGTCTTTTCATGTTAAAAACTGTGTTAATGTTTTTTTTACCGCAGAAAAGACAAAACTAGTTGCGAGTTGATTGTTCATAGAAGTTTTTGATATAAAACGAGACTATGGCTTTTGCACTAAAAATCTTTCCACAGAACTTGCAGAAGAATTTTTGGCGTTTGTTTGATGTCGGGATAACCACGTTGCGACCTGAAACATACCAACTCGTTATTAGTATATAGCGTGACAGTTCAGCAAGAAAATATTGAATCAGGACGAGACAGCCTATAAATATATCGCCCTTGATTAACAACCAATGTGATATACCAGGTTTTTTAAGTACATTCAATGCATTACAGTTATCGCAGGGTCCAGTTTTGGTGAAATGTTTAATTTCTATTTATGCACGCCAAATTTCAGAAGAGAACCCGGTTTATACTTAATGATGTACCGCATTATAAAGTTTTGCGGAAAGACGGACAGAAAGACGGACCGACGGAGGGCAAACCGATTTGCATTTGAGAACTCTAGACTCGGGCCATGGAACTGTTCTACGTCTTTAAAAATAAATTTTTATATATTTATACACATGGAAATCATAATCACGTAAACAAATAAATTGACATACATTGTAGGTAATCTATATTATCTTCATGTGCATTTATCAAGTGAAGAACCTACTCCGTATTTAAATTGTATTTTTAATTCCGATAATAACATTAGTATTAACAAAGTAAAACTGTCCCGTGTAAAAAAAGATCTGGCAATGAGGTAATTCATCTTCACCTGGTATAACGAAATGGAGATGTAAACTTTAAACGCCTCGTTTGTCTCCTGAAAATCTATCACATTGAGCCTAAATAAAATACAGCAGTGAATACAATTGTTATATATTTGTTAATAATGTAAATAACTCTTTAATCAAGCGCGTTTTAAATATTAGAATGTTTAAACTGTAATTCGACTTCACATAGAGATGAGCAGGGAAATTCAAAACCATACTAAATGATGAACAGCAATTTAAGGGATTTGGTTATCGGCTTTCCATATTTAACAATTTATGTACCTAATTTAAATGCAGAGTGATTCCTCAAGTAACCAGCACCAGATTTCGAACATGAGCCAGTCTGGATCAAATGTAGATTGAGTAAACTATCAGACGGATTGACGTACGGACAAGGAGGGACGGACAGACAGAGGGACAGACAGACATACACAGAGAAAAACAGACAGACAGACAGACAGACATACAGACTCAATTATCCATCTGTTTTATTTCACATTAGCACCATAACAATAAATTGCAACCACAACATGTGCTCGCGACCACAACATTTTCAAAACAACGGGTAAAACGCCTTCTTTGCAGCAGAAGTTACGATATTTTTTATAGCCGAGCATAGTTATTAAAAAATACGAATATAAAATGAGATTTTCTGTACAAAAGTATAATAATATCGTAAAAATATGCGACTTGTTCATTGTCAGAAACACATGACCCAACCTTTGTAAAGTCCTTGAGGTTAGGATATCGGATTTTTCTCAAGAATTTTGCCAGAATAGTAAACAATATTAATATTCGTATCGAATAGCATTCCCCGAATTTTAAATTAAGGTCCGTTTATCTTCAGGAAACGTAAAAAACGAAATCGTACTCACCGTCTGCATCCATTTTTCGAAATTGCCACCACAACGGAAGCTGCATTGCGACATTTTACGCACATAACACGAGCGTTATGGTCACAATGATTCCACCCCGTGTATGAGCATATAAAGGCTCATATCTACTGTGTCCCTCCAGATATTGATTCCATATTTGGTATGCATGTATATCTGCACAACACTTTATGGGCATACCAAATTTTTCCTCTGTGACCTTGACCTTGAACTTGGGGCCAGTTTTTAGGTTTTGAAATCTGTGACTGGAATTCGAAAAAGGCTGGTAACTAAATCTGTGTCCTTTCAGATATTGCTTTCATATTTGGTATGCATGTGTATCTGGACAACACCTTTCCATGTGCATAAAATGTTTGACCACTGTGACGTTGACTTTGAACTTGAGGTCAGCGTTCAGGTTTCGAAATTCGCGACTGCGATTCGAAAAAGGCTCATACCTGCTGTGTCCCTTCAGATATTGCTTTCATATTAGGTACGCATGTGTATGTGGACAAGACCTTTTCATGCGCATGAAATTTTTTACCACTGTGACCTTGACCTTGAACTTAGGGTCCGCGTTTAGAGTTCGAAATCTATTATGTGGTTATCTACCCAATGCATTTTCATCGGACAAAGGAATTATTATACAATGAAGCTTGTGTATTGAAAACACATATTATATTATATATATAGTGTTACACAGTAGTGGCGCAGAGATGCATTGAGTAGTATATTTTTTGTGTTAACTCATCTGTGAAATGGTTTAGCTCATTCATCTAATGTTTATACAAGGGATTATAAAATATTGGTGCAAAGGGACACCTGTATATGAGAGAAGAGATCGAATGCAGTCAAGCATAAAAAGCATGAGAAACTCATGGAATAGAGCCTCAAGAATCTATAAAAGGGCTGAAACTTTCAATTTGTTCAATTACACTTTTAGACTCATTACTGAAAATCAGTCAACATGTTCAAGTAGGAAATGCGAGAAACAATTTAAAGCAACATGGACTTTGAACAGGCACAGCAAAAACAGATATGAAATTCAACATTTTCATTGTTGTGTACAAAATTGTGATAGAAAATTTCTAAGACGCTACTATTAAGTCAACCATTTAACCTCAAAACATAACTTTTCTAAAACAGAAGCAAGAAGATTGGCTATAAGAGAGCATCTTCAGCCATCTCATAAGTCATTCCAATGAGGATGACATGTACATAATGGACGTCAGTGAAGTTGATTCAGTATTAGATTTGTTAGGAGAGCAGGATGAGGATGAGAAATTAGGGTAGATTTTCACTCATTTTTTAGGTTATTTTACATTAACTTCTTTATAATGAACATCTCTTATGACAATATGGTCAATCTCAACTATGCATGGCCCCATTACCAACCCTGGGGCGCCCCTGGGTCAAACATGCAGCGTGGGGATACGCGTCGGCCTCTGCCGCGCCATTTCTAGTTTTACATTAACTTCTTCATTTCTACACCAAATTACTTCAAATTTATACTGAACATCTCTTATGACAATACGGTCAATCTCAACTATGCATGGCCCCTTTACCAACCCTGGGGGTGCCCCTGGGTCAAACATGCGGCGTGGGGATACGCGTTGGCCTCTGCCGCGCCATTTCTAGTTCTGTATAGAAAAAACCCTCTCACATCCTGCAGTATAAACAGCAGATGTCTGTGTTGTTATATGTACTTACATTCTACGTAACATAGGACGGAGTACTGTACGATCTGTATCACTATTAAGTATGTACCGTATAAAAATAAAAGATGCTATTTATTTCAGAACGTGCAAATTTCAATTGTGGCTTAAGAAAAACCAACATTGCTCAATTAATCCAGAAAAGTATGATAACATCGCTTTACTAAATAAATAATAACTGTCTGCGCTCACTACAGCCAAACACAAACTGTGTTTTCCGCCTTTTTTCTTCATATTTAAACCACATGGTTTACATTGAGGCTGCGTTATCGATAAATATCTCCACAGCGAGTAAAAATTGTTCAGGATCAATTTCGAAAAGCTTTTTCAGTTGCCTTTTTATTGTTTACTATCCGGGACAGCCAATTAATCCAACGAACTTTTAATAAAAAGCCGTAACTGATTGGATAATTGATATACTTCAACCAATCAAAATACGCGTACTACATTCCCAATGTAATAATGTGACTTCCGTTCTACTTTTCAAAACGGTGTTGACATGTGTTTTACTTATATCCACAAATCATACTCGGTATCATTTACAACTTTGACAATGTTGAAAATCAGAGTTTTTAAACAATGCGTCCCGAGAACGCACATGTTGGAGAATGATGCGTCCCCAGAAAAAAAACGTTCGTCTGGCACGCGGGACGCACGGCAAAATTAATCACTGTGTATGATAAAGCTAGTTAGTGATGTGCCTTCTAGTCTTTAGCAAATAATTTCCTTTACTTTTCAGATTAAATTTAAGAAAAGCATCACAATAGAGATTTATTAATAGACATATACATATCCAACTGATATGGAAGGATATATTAGTTCTAGTGCTAGGAACGGAGTGAGGATAGTAAGGTTTTTGTTGTTTGGTACTGGTCTGTATGATTTTAAATATATTTGAACAGTACAACAAAGTTTGTGGAAGTATCTGCTTTCCTTTTTAGCTCGACTATTATATATGAAATATATATAGTGGAGCTATCCTACTCACCCCGGCGTCGGCGTTTCCGTTCCGTTCCGTTAGCGTGCAAATGTTAAAGTTTTCGTACTACCCCAATTATTTTCATTGTCCCTTGACATACTGCTTTCATATTTTGCATACTTGTTTAGCAACATGACCCCAACCTATAAAAAAGAGCAGACAACTCTATTAAGCATTTTGTCATAATTATGGCCCCTTTTCCACTTATATTATGCAGCAAAATTTAATGTTAAAGTTTTCGTACTACCCCATTTATTTTCAATTTGTCCCTTGACATATTGCTTTCATATTTTGCATGCTTGTTTCCCAACATCACCCCATTCTATAAACAAGAGCAGACAACTCTATCAAGCATTTTGTCATAATTATTGACCCTTTTATACTTAGAATATGCATACACTACGCGACCCGTGATTTTTGCCGCAATTCTCGCATCACCACAATCGATGCAATGTGACAACTCGCGTTGATTCCGAGCGACAAGAAAATTTGGGTGATGTCTCGGCGACTCCACGGTGACCGTCGCGCTATGTATCTCACTGTTACGCAATCAGCGCGAATCACCGCAAATCACTGCGAACCGCCGTGGTTCATCTTTTTAAGCGATTTACTTTGAGGGTTACACTTACATGTACATGTAACATATATGTATACACTTACATTATACATTGCAATAATAAAGCTTTTGTTGTAATTGTATGGGTGTATTAGCTAAAATATTCCCGTTTCAACATGAACTTGATGAAGCAATGTCGGTAGCTTTAACGACTGCAAATTAATATAACAGCGCAGAAAGATCATGCAATAATTGAACATAACATGTAAACATTATTTAACTAATTGCATTAGAAGAATGTTTATTAACACTTACAAGCAATTATATTCCAGGCCCTAATACACTACCACTGTTCAAATTCCATATTGTTGCCATATACATGTAGCACTGTGTAAATTGAAAGTTGCTTAGTGTTTCGTCATTGGTCCGTTATACCTTGTTTCTCTTTACATGGCATTTGATTTAGATGAAACTAATAATTTGGTAATTTACAAGGAATATGATATAAGTTTTCCATTTAAACTTTGATCTTAACGTGTGTTTATTGACGTTATTAATTATGTTAAGACTTATTTTTGCATTTCATTAAGAATTATAACGTGTAGCCCTTTTGTTAACAGTGTTAAGCAAATATTTGCGCCTTAAGACACGGAAAATTGTTTACGTGACACTTTCATTTAAAGGTTAAATGTAATCGGTAGATTACATCTAATTATTTGGACTAAATTATGCGATACTTATTATGCCCCCCTTCGAAGAAGAGGGGGTATATTGCTTTGCTCATGTCGGTCGGTCGGTCTGTCGGTCGGTCTGTCGGTCTGTCCGTCCACCAGGTGGTTGTCAGACGATGACTCAAGAACGCTTGGGCCTAGGATCATGAAACTTCATAGGTACATTGATCATGACTAGCAAATGACCCCTATTGATTTTGAGGTCACTAGGTCAAAGGTCAAGGTCACGGTGACTCGAAATAGTAAAATGGTTTTTTGAATGATAATTTTAGAATGCATACGCGGCCAACAGGGCACACTCTGAACAATATTACTGAAGCAACTGGTCTGTAATCCTAAATCTATAATTATCAGTCCAATGAAACATCATCCTTTTAGTAAAATACAGTGGATCAGTAAAAATATTATCAGAATATGAGATTTTTTGTATATTTTGTATATTAAATATTGTTTTAATGTTTAATTTTGTTGATTAATATAAATATAAGCAGGACAGGGGAGGTAATACACTACAGGGGAAACAAATGCAATAAGTTTAAATTTATTGTTACAGATTTGCCTCCCTTGTAATATATTTAAATTTTACCAAATGTAAGGCTGTAACTCAAGAACGCATACGTCTAGGATCATGAAACTTCATGGGTAGATTGATCATGACTTGCAGATGACCCCTATTGATTTTGAGGTCACTAGGTCAAAGGTCAAGGTCACGGTGACCCGAAATAGTAAAATGGTTTCCGGATGATAACTCAAGAAGGCATACGCTCAGGATCATGAAACTTCATGGGTAGATTGTTCATGACTCGCAGATGACCCCTATTGATTTTGAGGTCACTAGGTCAAAGGTCAAGGTCACGGTGACCCGAAATAGTAAAATTGTTTTCGGATGATAACTCAAGAACGCATACGCCTAGGATCATGAAACTTCATGGGTAGATTGATCATGACTTGCAGATGACCCCTATTGATTTTCAGGTCACAAGGTCAAAGGTCAAGGTCACGGTGACCCGAAATAGTAAAATGATTTTCGGATGATAACTCAAGAACGCTTTTGCCTAGGATCATGACACTTCATAGGTACATTGATCGTGACCCGCAGATGACCCCTATTGATTTTCAGGTCACTAGTTAAGTAAATGTTATTATGACATTGTGTTATATAATATGTTGTTATTACATCATTGCCTATATATTAAAGCCATTAAACATTGTGTTTGTTTTGCTGAAAAAAAAACGAGTATATCAACGTAGCATTTAGCATTCGCAGAGTTCAGTAAATTTGATAATGATGTATAATGTGCATGCATTTCTCTGGGTTTTCACGCCCTAAACAATAAAACCTCAACATTTGATTATTTATTGTGTACTGTCCAGCGGGTGATAGTGTTTGTTCTAGTGTCTAATTCGCACTCTTTGTACGTGTACAAACTGTGAAAACATGTGACAATCACAGAAACAACAGGATGGCACTGCCAATTAAGTGCGAGAATGGATCTAAGGGCATTGACAAAAAATAACAGTTTGCATATATTTTTCAGCGTTTACTCAGATGGTCTCTCACAACAAAAAACTATACAAGTCAAGGTATTATGTTTTACTTCTATCAGTAACGATACGGATACGACGTGTTTGATTTGAAATGACTTTAAAAGAAGTATCAAATTGTTGGCGATATAATTGTTTTTAAAATACCAAAGAAACATTTGACCGAAATCAACAGAATTTAATGTTCTCTGCGCTACACAGTTTGTATAAAAAATCAATACTTGCACGCTCGTATACCTTGACCTTGTACATTGCCGCATAATTTTCGCGCTCTTTTGTTGGGAAATATACATGATGACTATACATATATTGGAAGCCTTTGTAAACGTCGTGTTAACATTAAAACATCGGAAGTGTGTTTCGGATTATACATTATTATCCTCATTTGGGAATTTAACGGAACATTTATACTTTTTATAGTTTTGAATTGAATATTAATTTGTTACAACGCTTTATGTGTCGAAAAAATGTTTGGATAATATTATGCATTAATAGCACAACTTCCAGGAGGAAATCTTTTTTTACATGAAGGCTTATGATGCAATAACACGTTTTTTTGGTAAGATTGTATTGCATTCAATCTAAATTTAAATTCGCTCCTCCAATGAAAGCTGTGTCCCACACTATGCGCTGTACTCTTTACACTTCTGAAAAATGGCGTAGTCATATGGTTGTTTTAATGAAATTCTCAATCATATTTACCGACACAAATGTTAAAGATTATTTTTTTGATGTTGGATTATCGGATAATTGTGAACATTAGAAGCGTTATGTACATGTATACAGTTATCAATAGGATTCGGTTTCTATGCATGAATTGGCGAGTCATCGTTGTCACCGATATCCACTGCAATCACGGCAATTGCGGCGAATCGCAGTGAATCACCACAACATTGAGGGGATTCAGCGCAAAGATTATCTTGCTCTCGCGCGACATCGGAGTGACGAGTCACGTGAAATCGCTGTGATTATACACTCAAAAAGCAAAATGCCCGCCTTTACTCCGCTAATTAGGCAAAAATCATGGGTCGCTTAGTGTATTATTGATAAATCTATGTTCAAGTTTGCGTACTACCCTACATATTTCCTGTATCCTTTGACATATTGCTTTTATATGTTGCATACTTGTTTACCAACATGACCCCAACCTATAAACAAGAGCAGACCACTGTATCAAGGATTTTGACATTATTATGGCCCCTTTTACACTTAGATAATTGAAAATTTTGCTTAAATTGCCATAACTTCTTTATTTATGATCACATTTTAATATTACTTTGACAAACAACACTGAATACCACAATGGATTCTACCCAAACAATACCACATGCCCCTACCCAGAATCCCTCCCCCCCCCGAACCTGCTCCCCCCCCATTTTTTTTAAACATCTAATAAATTACCACACCCCACATTATACCCCCCTCTCACCCCCCAGCCCCCTACACCCCTACCCCCCCCATTTTTTTTTTAAACATTATCTTATAAATTACCCCAACCCACATTATACCCCCCTCTCACCCCTCTACCCCCCCCTACCCCCCCCCCCCAATTTTTTATTTTTTTTTTCCTTTTTTTATTTTTGAAAGATCGTATAATAAATGACCACACCCCACATTATACCCCATCTCAACCCCCCCCCAATTTTTTATTTTTTCCTTTTTTTATTTTTGAAAGATCGTCTAATAAATTATTGAATATGAACAATTTTCCCATCATGGCTTACGTTATCAGCGATTTTCCTTGTCCAATTGGGAAAAGTACCCGTACCGGTCCAATTGGGAAAAATTGAGTCGTGAAAACCTCAAAAATGGGAAAAATCGAGTCGTGAAATCCTTAAATTGGGAAAATCGCGTCGTGAAGTTTGGGTCTTATTGAATACATCATACAGTTCATACTTAATTGAACATACCCATTAAAATAATCATTTGCAGGCATACATTAATGACCATTAAGTAATAAAGTTGAAATAAATAACAAAATATTATAAAGAACACACAAAATCAATTACAAGTTGTTTTAATCTCTTGTAAAGCAATGTCTCTGTCTTTCATTTTTTTGAAAATTTCAACAATCTTTGATGTTTGATCATCTATCAGTTGCTGGCATCCCTCTCTGCACAGCATCATTAGTGCTGTCAATGTGTCGTGTGATAGACAGTTCCGATTGTTTGTGCAAAGATTGTTCATTAGACTGAAAACCCTTTCCACAGAGGCAAGGTTACAAACCGACGTAAAACAGTACGCTGGTTGCCTGATAAAAGAATCGCAGTAACGACTCTATTGATTGAACGCGCTGAATAATAAAACCCGAAATTAATCGAGCGCGTGGTTACACACAACTATACGATTTTCTTTGTTCGCTCGCCGAAAGGAGGGTTTTGTTACGAAACTTTCGGTCGTTTTGAGAAAAAATTCGGACGCCGATTGGGATTTTTTCAGATGCCGATTGGGAATTTGGGAATTTTTGCTTGATTGGGAAAGTACCGTTTACCGGTACTTTATAAAGAAGGAGGAAAATCGCTGGTTATACTGTCAAGCACTCAAATAGTCGAGCGCGCTGTCCTCTGACAGCTCTTGTTATAATTCCCACTGGTTTTGGACTCGTTTAATTTTTTTCAGCCATGGTTCATTACCTGAAAATACGCAATTTATACCAATATGTTTTAAGATATATGGCAAAACTTTACACAAGTTATTGCACTGTTTTTTCTTAAGACTATAAATGGTACATTGGTCTTATGCACATCACAAGTTTTGTACCAAAACCCAGGATGACATTTCAATAATCCAATCATTGTAAAAGTGTCATTCCTTATAGATCTTGCATTACCATGCCATGAAAGTCATGATTAAAATGAGACATTCACAGTTACATAATACAGTACAGGCAACGTGTACTTAAACAAACGCCACTCGCCGCGGTGTTCATCTCACTGTATTCGCTAACCAATATGAACCCTGCGATGGGTGTTCAGATCAAATGTCGCGGGGACCGTTTGCCATAAGGCCAACACCGGAAATCACCACGGACCCATAATATCTACCGCGGTGTTCATCGTGTTAGCTAAAAATAAAATAATAGATCATAAATGTATTGTATTGATCCCTTTCATTTAAAAGTGATAATGAATAATGTATTTCACACCCATGCCCATGACAGTGCTTTCTGTCTTTTTAAACGCCGCGTATAAAAGAAAACCTTGTTCGCACCTAGCTGTAGGATACTGCACCTGAAGGAGGGATAATTGCGTGTTTGATTATGCAAATAACAGTTTGAAGCCTGATGGAGAACTCATAACTGATTGTAGTAATTGTTTTATCTGGAGTCTCTGGATTCCCCGATACATACGTGTCAACTGTCTCAATCGCATACATGCAACTTTTCCCCCCTCACGGGACCCGACCCCCTTCCCCCAAAACTGAAAAAA